>NC_086101.1:49161551-49461551 GCF_963921235.1 Mobula hypostoma
AGAGATCGTGGACAACAGAGTTTGAAAAGAAGTTGTAAAGCAGCTGCACAGTTTCAAAAAACTCACCCACCCGCTTGATGTACATTGCTCACAACAGCCACTAAAACAAGGTTAAGTCTGTGAGCATGGCAGTGTATATATAATGCCTGCGGGACCTCTTTCCTGAACCTCTCTTGTACCCCGTTATTGCACCCGGACATCACTGCCGCCCCATCATAACACTGACCTATACACATGTTCTTACCAATAACACACTGGACGAGTGTCTGTTCAATGCTTTTAAGAAGCGACTCTGCGTCCAACCCTTCTGCTGGAGTGCAGTGCAAGAATTCTTCAAGCACTGTTTCGTTATTCAAATACCGCACCACCACTGATATTTGCTCGATCTTACTCAAGTCTTCACTTTCATCCACCATGATGGCAAAATATCCAGCCTCCTTGATTTCTGCACTTATTTGACATCTGACCATATCTGCCATAATACCCATAATTTCATTTTGGATATCGTGATGAGTGTTTTTTTGCATTTCCAGGATTGTCCTCTATTTTTTTTAGCTGCAGTCTTATCAAACTTCCCAATTACACTGAGCAACTCAACAAAGTTTCCCCTACTGCCGGATCCATCATCCTCCCCGTGTCCTCGCTGGGCAATGCCTTGGCACGCAATATAGACTCAACCACTGCTCTCATATACTCCCGATTTTCTTGGACAATCTTTGCATGTCCTTTATCAAGTATATTTCCCAATCTTGAACCGTCTTGTTTTCTCAATCTGAATTTGGCCCGTGCCTCCATAGCAAACTTATGAGCTGCACTTACATGGTGGGTTTTGAAAACTGTTGTAGCTTTCCGCCAGTTGCGATAACCGCTGACAGTGAAGGTAGACTCAGAATGGAACCCATGTCCTCCACACGGGGTCCTTCCTCAGGCTGCTGGCTAACATCGTTAACAGTATTCCCACTAGCACTAAGAGCAGCTTCATCCACGTTCTCTTCCGAATCCCGCTCCATTTCTTGTTCCTCTACTTCGCCCTCACACTCCTTCAATGAACTGATGTCATCCTCATCCCCACTTACTTCTTTCTGCATGTCACTTT
This sequence comes from Mobula hypostoma, assembly GCF_963921235.1. Taxonomy (NCBI): domain Eukaryota; kingdom Metazoa; phylum Chordata; class Chondrichthyes; order Myliobatiformes; family Myliobatidae; genus Mobula; species Mobula hypostoma. The sequence goes on from NC_086101.1 coordinate 49,162,648, forward strand.
CAATTAAGACAGGCTCAGGCTGAGACACCACTGAATCCTCTGGATGAGGTCATTTTCTCACTAAAAATTGATCCATTTTTCACGCCGGCCAAAATAATGCACGTGCCAGGCCCACGCTAGCTTGTAAAAGCACAATGTGTGTGTGTGTGTGGGGCATCCGTTAGTCTCGTGAGACCATGGATCTGCGCCTGGATGTACACTATCAATCTCTCTCGTGAGTGAGAGTGAGTGACATCACCACCTTAAGTGATCTTAGATCGGCTTAACTGATCTGAGGACAGCAATGGCAAGACATTGACAACGAACGAATAAGCAGAAGTGTAGAGTGGATCTGACCTTAGACCAGCAGAGAGTTTATAACTTTATTGCTGCGTGGGTACTATGGTAATTGGAGGCACTGATTCACTAGATCAACTGGAGAAACAAGCTGTATTTAAAACTATACAGAGAAAACAAAGCAGCTGCAGTTTGTATGTCAAATTTCAGTTAATTTCTTGGTGGTGTTATGGTGGCGCTACTGTAATTTCTGCTGGTGCTATAGCACCAGCTAGCACCAACTCAGCGCCGCCCCTGCTCCCCCTCCTTTCCAGTCATGATGAAGGATCTCTGCCTGAAATGTTGACTCTTTATTCCACTCCACAGACGCTGCCTGAGCTGTTGAATTCTTCCAGCATTTTGAGTGTGTTATTTAAACTGAAGTGATGCTTACAAGTGGTTTGCCTATAAAGATGCCCCAGGACCATTCAAAAATGGCTGAGAGGCAGTTAAAGGCCCAGTCTTTGTTTTTGTTGATTTTACCAGCTAGAGTCTGCTTCCTTTTCAAAGTCTAATTGGTTTATAATTATGAACAATTAAACTCCATATTTGAAACAAGGAGGCAAATATCAATTAAAGCATATATGTTTTTTAAAAAATTCACAAGCCGATCTCTGCTTGAAATATCTATTGGATATCTGAGAAATATGGGAGTTGACAGAAAGTAAACTGTACTATATGTGTCCAGAAGAGCATAGCATTGAGCAATATTCTCTCCTTCACTGGGTTGATGTGGTATGAAGAAGATTGAGAGTTTGAGTAAGATCATGCCAGGATGAAGTCACCATGTATTTGTTAGCTGGTTGTTTCTCCTCAGTAGGTAATTAAGCTCTCAGTGTGCTGATGGACTTTCCATGTGATATTAGGGGAACACAGTTGATGCACAGCTTTATTCATTTGGCATAAAAACTCAGCAAAATTACTTCTGTTTTACTGCAGCCTTAGATGGGAACAAATAACTTTTATTATCAGACCTTCGAACATAGAACAGTGCAGGAGAGGAAGAGGCCCACTGGCCCATAATGTTGTGCCAAAATAACTAAACTAGATACTGTGCCTGACTAGCCCATGCAATGTCCGTATTCCTTCATTCTCTGAACATTCATGTGCTTAAGACTTTTGAACTCCACAAATACATTTGCCTCCACTCCCACTCCTGACAGTGCATTCCAGGTATCCACCATTCTCTATGTAAAAAAAAATGTCCCACATATCTCCTTTGAAATTACCCTTCTCACATGAAATGCATACCATCTGGTATTAGACATTCAAAATATTACTGGTGATTGACTCAATCTATGACCTTATAAAGCTCTGTCAGGACTCCCCTCAACTTCAGCTGCTACAGAGAAAACAACTTTTCCTTACATCACATGCCCTCTAATCCCAGCAGTATGCTGGTAAACTTCTCCTGTACCCTCAACAAAACTTTCACATCCTTCCTAGAATGAGGCAATCAGAAACTGAATGCGTTACTACAGATGCGGCCTAACCAGAGTTTTATTAAGGTTCCATGCCTTCTCTTTGCATCCTGTAATTACTTATGGCAGTCTCTAAAGTTTCGTATTTCTGTTGCTAGTTATCAAGATAGTAGGTAGCTTTAATGTCATGCAACATAAGATATAGAAGCAAGTAAGAAACTACTGGAGGAACTTGGTGTGTGGGGCAGTATCTAGAGGGAAATGCATAGTTGATGTTTTGGGTTGAGACCCTTTACCTGGATTGAAGGACTAAAGGAAGACAGTTGGAATGACTCAAGTCTTTCAATCCAGATGAAGAGTCTTGGCCCCAAACTTCCTCCAGCAGCTTTTTTCCTGCTCCAAACTCCAGCATCTGCTGCCTTTTATGTCTCTATATAAGAACAGGTTATTGCTTGTAAAGGCTGTTTAATACGTTCGTCTATATTTTCAAATTTCTCCATGAACTTGCCCTTCCTCAACTTTAAAATAACCTCCAGTGATACACTAGATAAAAAAGGCCGAAGACTGGGACAAAAGTTTTCTCTGCAGGGAGCTGACATGGTCTCAAATGGCCAATTCTTTTTCTCTGGTGGCATATAATGCTATTCCTTCATGCCTGATCTCTCAATCATCTTAAATTTAAACAATCCATGACAAGTATCTATACTACCAAGGCCCTAATTTCTGGAATTCATGTCTTAAAACCTTTTCCACACACTTTCTCTTTCTTCCTTTAAAGCATTTCTTGAAATCTGTATATGTGACCAAGCTTTTGATCAGCTATCCTAATATCTCTATATGTGAAAGTGTTCAGTCTTGTCTGAATATATTATTATGGAGCACAATGGGATATATTAACATGATAATACTTACTGCCTGTTATACTGCTGGAATTTAGGGTAGCAATGAAGGTCCTCCATCTCTGTCTGTCCTTGGTCTTTCAGATATAGAAGGATTCTTCGTCGCTGTTTCCATAACAATTTTGTTCTACCAGTCAAGGTTGTTAACCCTGAGCTGAAACCCCAAACCCAGAGAACCAGTGGATCACTCTTAGCCTGGCCTCTATCATTTGACCTGTTTGGCATGGGTTACCTGACCAAGAGCCAAAGCATAAAGCCTTGACTCCAGCCAACATAACTCTCTGGGTCACGCAAGCCTTCAGACCACGACAGGGTTGTGGTTCTGTTGGAGGAACATGTATATAAATGCCAACTGCAGTTTTAAACCATTATGAAGGGGAATTCAGAGGAGAAGAATCTACTTATAAGAGAACTTCGAGAAATAGAGGAATACTCCCACAGAAGTAAAAGCAATGTCAACTCCTTAAGAAAAAAATATTTGTACACAGCAATATCTCATACTAGCAAGTCATGAAAGGGAAAATAATTACAGAGAGAAGGATTGTTGAGAACTGTAGCTATGGTATGCATTTGCATGGATACAGTCTGAAACTTGATCTTGCAAAAGCTAGAGACTCCTTAATGTTCATTTGAACTATTCAGTTTGTCATGCTGAATGCAGGTCCTGATGGGTTCTGCTTGTGTTATGCAGGATATGCCATGATTGGTTTACACTGTGGCCATAGAGTTGCTTTAAAGTATTCAGTTTTGCAAATGCCAGGGGCTTGGTGCGACTATTACTTTTAATAAGATGTTCTCACATCTGTTTTTACTGGTATTTTACCAATGCCGCTAGCACATTACCGAATTAGGCTTTAATATAACTCAATTTTCAAGAAACTTTCTTCAAAGTTCCCAGTGGAATAGTGTACAAAATAAATCTGGCTGTTGATACCGAGTTTTCATTAAGCCAAGTATTGTTAGAACTCCTGTTTTCAGACTAGCTGCACAAATGGCAATTCGTGTGATGCAAAATGTATAAAAATACCGGGATCTTTATTTGTGGAAGTTATATTACTGTTCTTTCAAAAACAAAATAAAAGTTCAAATTCCTTCTTTTCTTGAGATACGTTGGGATTAAAAAATCTTCTATTATATTTGAATAAATTCTGAACTGACATTGATCACGTTGGAAACTTTATTCTAAGTTTATGTTAAATTATATCTATGTTTTTGCGGTGGGCCTCTGAATACATGCAAATAACTTACCTTGCTGACAGGACAATGTCAGCCAAATTAAACAACCATCTTCCTACAGGTTGAATTGAAAGCCAGTCTGAACTGAAGTATAACTGTAATGTACATAAAAATTTGAAAATTGATTAATGTTTTTTGATCCTGCAGTCCTGCATAGCAATTCATCATATACTTATAAAATATGATTTTATTTGTAGTAGCATGCAGCTCGTAATTTATTGTAGAGGCAAATTCAATAGATAAATAATAATATGCAATCAGCACCTTTTAAAATTTATTCTGATTAAAATGGATACATGCAGAGAGGTATTTCAGTTGATATTGTTAATTTTGAGACGAGTGTGGGTTACTTGTGTCATTAAATCCAATATTAGATATTTATGAAATATGTATTAGACTATACCTGAGGTATTCTACATTCCAGTTTTTCATATCTCACTCAAGTTCTTAATCTTCTGCAATTACAATGTCAGCATCATACTAAGTTGTAAGTTCAACATAGACTGATTTTAAAGATGCTCTTAATCACAAGAAAGTCTGCAGATGGTGCAGATCCAAAGGAGCACAAATAAGATGCTGGAGGTCTCAGCAGATCAGACAGCATCCATGGAAATTAATAGATAGTTGATGTTTGGGGCCGAGACCCTTCTTCAGATACACTTCTGCATTTAACTTCTAACATTTACTTACAATTTAGATTATAATGCATTTCTTTACTACTTAATGGTAAAAATTAAAATAATGCAAAAGCAATCAATGCATATTGACTATAAACACAAGAGAGTCTGCTGATGCTCGAAATCCAGAGTAACACATACAAGACGGTGGAGGAACTCAGCATGTTAGGCAGCATCTAGGAAAAGGAATAACAAGTCAACTTTTCAGTCAGAGACCCTTCATCAGTCCTGCTACTTTCGTTCAAGAAAGGTTAATGTAATATATGGATCTACTTCTTCTAGAGCAATAACTCCCCTTAGCACTATGCATGGTCTGATAGCTTACCTATGCACATTGGTCTGCTCCCTCTCTTGGTCTCTCTTTCTCGCTGCAAAGTGAATATACCAATTAAAGCCATCTCCCATGTGTACGTTTATATTTAATTGATATGCAGTTGCACAGACACAAATTGGTGACGAGTATGAACCAGAATGTCAGAGAATAGCATCAACTGCACCAACAGTTAAGGACCGATTACAGGACGAGACAGAGAGAGGAAAGAGTATGGAGTAGGCTGTCACGGATGCTAACAAAGGGACATGTGAGTAACTGCATAGTACACAGTGAAAGTTGCACAACTAGCAAAGTTAAAGCGAAAATAATGCGGCGATAGCTTTAGTTGGGAAAGTTGATGACTTTGATAGTGCTAATGAGGGCTGAGAGTCATATATCGAGAGGGTTGAATTATATTGTAACATGAACAATGTGGATGAGGAAAAGAAAGCCCCTATGTTTCTTAGCTTAATGGGTGCTAGAATGTACAGCCTCTTACGCAATTTAGTAACCCCTGAAAAGCCAGCAAGCAAAACGTCCAACAAAATTGTTCTGATTTTACAAAATTATGAGCCCTAAACCATTGGTAATAGCTGAGAGATTTATATTTTACAAAAGGAACCAGTCAAAGGACGAAAGCATTTCTGAATACATTGCAGAACTGCGTAAACTTTCCCAGAACTGTGACTTTAGAGAAGAAACTTCTGATGCATTAAGGGACAAGTTTGCATGTGGCATGCATAGTCAAAGCACTCAAGAGAGGCTAATGTCAGAAAGAGACCTAACCTTAGAATGGGCATTGACCATTGCAATATCATTAGAGACTTCAGCAAAGGATGCAGCTGAACTGCAGAAAAAGAATTTAGAATGTGAAATGCATAAAATGTCCCTGAATGGTGCAAAAAGCCAAAAATGTTATCGATGTGGCAAATCTCCCATGGTGCAAAAGACTGTTGGTTCAAAGGAAACATTTGCAGATTGTATCACAGACAGGGTCACATGCAGAGATTGTGCAAGGCAGACAAATGCACAGCCAAAGAGGGAAACCACACCGAATGAAAAGTTTCAAACACAAAACATAAAGTGACTGAATGTGAAATCGAATCAGATGACAGAGAGTCTGACAAAGATGAGCTGTCATGCCTAGAACCGCATAGTATTACTGAAGCAGATCACAAGATCATAGGAACACAATAGATGGTATAAAACTGAAAATGGAGCCGGTTGCAGGGCCAGCTTTGTCTATCATTTTAGATGTTGATTACAACAGACTGTTTTCTAAACTGCCATTAGAGAAGACCTCAGTGATGCTAAAGACCTACACTGCTGAAAAAGTGTCTTCCAAAGGCAAACTGAAAGTGAATGTGATGTATCGAGGCCAAATACAGTAATTAGAACTTCATGTGTTGAAAAGTGGAGGGCCAGCACTTTCTGGATATGAATAGTTGTGAAAAATCCAACTAGACTGGCACACAATCAAAGCTCTCAATGTGTCATCAACAGGCAAATGTAACCCAAATGGTAGCACTAACCAGAGACTGTCACAGCTGTTTAATACTAATGAGAAGGTGTTTGAGAAGAGGATTTGTAAACTCAAAAGCATGAAGTCACAAATGAATTGAATGAATGAAGCAGCAACACCAAGATTCCAGAAAACACGCCCAGTGCCTTATGCACTACATCCTAAAGTTAATGCTGAACTTCAGAGCTTGGAGGCATCTGGAATTCTCTCCAAGGTTGAGTGGAGTGATAGGGCCACGCCCATTGTCTCAGTGTTCAAGAAAGGGAAGGCTGGAGCCTTTTGGACATGTGGGTCTTTCAAAGTGAGCATCAACCCTGTGTACTGTGCAGTATCTCCCACCATGAGCAGAAGGCATTTCAGCTTCTTTGATAGGCGAGGAGAGGTTTTTAGAGATTGACTTGTTACAAGCCTACCTGCAAATGGAGATTGAGGATCCAAGCAGGAAGTTCCTCACAATCAACACTCACAAGGAATTGTTCCAGTGTAATCTTCTCATCTTTGGCATCGCATCAGCTCCAGCAATTTGGCAAAGAGCAATGGACTAAGTGCTCCAAGATATCCCTGGAACAAAATGTCACTTTGATGACATCATAGTGACTGGCAAAAGTGATGAAGAGCATCTCCAGAACCTTGGCAAATTGCTTACCAGCCTGAGTGAGTACGGTCTGCGTGCAAAGAGAGAGAAATGTGAGTTTTCAAGAATGAAATCTCATATTGTGGACATGCTATTGACAAGCATGGCTTGCATAAGTCACAAGAAAAGATTGAAGCAGTGCTTCAGGCACCCAAGCCGGAAAATGGGTCTCAACTCAGGTCATACTTGGGCCTTGTAAAATACTACTACCAGGTTCTCCCAAACATTGCTACAGCGCTGCACCCATTGAATGCACTATTGCAGACAGGAGCAAGGTGGGAATGATCAAAAAGATGTGAAAGAGCATTGAAGGAAACAAAGAGACTAATAACCTCAGATGAACTGCTCACCTATTTTGACCCATTGCTGCCCATCAGACTGGCATGCGATGCATCCCCTTAAGGCTTTGAAGCCATTTTGTCACACACTATGAATGATGGATCTGAATGTCAGATTGTGTTGCTTCAAGATAACTGATGAGTGCACAACGTAACTATGCACAGATTGACTGAGAGGCTCTTGATCTAGTATGGGGCACATAGAGGTTCCACCATTACCTCTACGGATAAAAGTTTACACTAGTGACAGATCACCAACCCCTTGTGTACATCCCATGAAGGGAATTCCAGTGATGTCTGCTACCTGTTTACAATGTTGGGCACTGTTCCTAGGAGCCCACTCTTATGACATAGAGTTCAAGGGTACCAAACAACACAGCAATGCTGATGATTTGTCACATCTTTCGCTGCTGGCAACTGAAGAAGAACAGTCTTCATACTGTGATCCAGCAGAAGTGTTCCAGAATGCATCGGTGGACCAGTTGCTGAATAGACAAAGGGAAGTGAGGAATGACCTGACATTTATCAAAAGTCTATGAAATCACCAAGCAAGGATGGCTAGCTCATGGTAACCCTTTGTTTCCAGAATTCTGAGTGAGGTGAGACCAACTGTCAAGATGTGAAAGAATGCTAATGTGGATATCGTATTGTGGTTCCCTCTAAACTATGCACCACTGTGTTAGAAAATCTGCATGAAGGACAGCTGGGTACAGTCAAGATGAAGGGTTTCATCCGGAGATAGGTGTGATGGCTGGGAATAGATAAACAGATTGAAGACTTGGACAAAAGCTGTTTGGGATGCAACGAAGTTCAGAATGCACTCCCACAGGCACCGTCACGCCCATTAGAATGGTCATCTTCACCATGGCAAAGAGTACATATTGACTTTGCCGGGCCATTCATGGACTCCATGTTTCTGATTGCTGTAGATGCCCATTTGAAGTGGCCAGAGGTTGTACCAATGAAGTCAACCACCTCAGCAAAGACTGTCTCCACTCTGAAGAATATCTTTGCCAGAAACAGCTTACAGAGCAAATTGGGAGTAACAAGGGACCACAATACATGTCAGAAGAATTCAGACTGATCATGAAGAAAAATGGCATCAGACATTTCAAGTCAGCTCCTCACCACCTAGCAATGAATGGGTTAGCTGAAAGATTTATTCAAACCTCAAGAAGTCCATTGAAGTGATGGACAAGAACATTTCTCTACAGCACAAGGTGGACAACTTCCTTTTTGTGTAGCGGAACTCTGTTCATATGATGACAAATCAAACACCTGCAATGCTCTTCATGAACAGGAATCTGAGATCTTGCATAGAACTCCTGAAACCAAATTTCTGGAGGAAAGTACAGATTAACAGTTCAACCAGTTGCCAAGTGAATCAGCAAGGAGCTTTGAGATTGGACAGGAAGTCTTAGCGCGTGATTACCAAGAAGACAAGTGGACACTAGGCAGGATAGCTAATAGAACTGGACCACTGATGTATACAGTGGATGTTGGAGATCATACGTGGAGATGTCATGTGGAGCAGATAGTGGATGCTCAACTGAAGAACACACCTGAGTCGACTGCAGCCTACAAGATGGGCACATTACAGCCACCGGACTTACCTCTCAGTAATGATCATGCCACTGACAGCAACGTGATACAGGAAACCAAGAACATTGTCTTATACAAGACATCTGCCAAACCTGATGCCATTCCAAATCAGTGGCGCTATCCTGAAAGAGAAAGAGCGCCACCCAGAAGACTGAATCTTCAGTATAGTAAAGTTGGTTATGGACCATTATTATGAAAGCATGTTTATTTGGAATATGGTTTATGAAAGGTAAATTGAATGTTTTGTATTTATACAGTTTTATGTTACATTAATCTAAAAGGGGAGAAAGTGTAATGTATGGATGTATTTCTTTTAGAGCAATGACTCCCCTTTGCACTACGTATGGACTGATAACCTACTGATGCACATTGAATTGTTGTCTACAGATGTGCATCGATCTGCTCTCTCTCTCTCTCTCTCTCTCGTTACAATGTGAATACACCAGTTAAAGCCTTCTCCCGCATGCGTGCTTCATTGATATGGAGTTGCATAGACGCAACAGTTAATTTGTTTAACATCTTGGAAATAACCTTGCTATTTGACTGCCTAAATAGTTAGTACTAATTATGCAGTGATCAGCTGGACTGTAATTCTGTTACGGAATTTCATCAGTCATTGTCTATTATGCTTAAAGACCAGGATGTGATCATAATAAAAGTAAATGAGGTGTTTTCTGATTGAATTAGGGTGTAGTTACCTTTTTTGGTGTGCACAGGACAGTTATTGAGGCAGATTCTATGAAAGTAACAAGTGAATCTGTAAAATTCTCTGTTCAGGGAAGCAGTACTGACCAGGAATAACCATAAGACATGGGAGCAGAATTAGGCCATTCAGCCCATTGATTCTACTCCACCATTCCACCATGGCTGATCCCAGATCCCACTCAATCCCATACACCTGACTTCTCGCCATATCCTTTGATGCCCTGACTGGGCAGGAAACTGTCACCTTCCCCCTTAAGTATACCCATGGACTTGGTCTCCACCGCAGTCTGTGGCAGAGCATTCCACAGATTCACCACTTTCTGGCTAAAAAAATTCCTCCTTACCTCTGTTCTAAAAGGTCACTCCTCAATTTTGAAGCTGTGCCCACTAGTTTTGGATACCCTCACCACAGGAAACATCCTCTCCACATCTACCATATCTAGTCCTTTCACCAGGAACGCAGTAGAAGCTACCTCATTAAATATTTTCTGCTCTGGGGGGTGGAGGGTGTCGACAGCCTGGCCTTGCATTTCTAATGACTAGCACTGATTATGTTCTTCCGTTAAAATGTTTTTGTGGGATTATGGTGGGAAGTTCCAGTTGATTTATTGTTACATTTTAACTTGGGGTATGCAGTTATTCGCTTGTGTATTTATGGGTCACCCTAACTGTAACCGGGGTGTGTAATGGTCATATTCCAATTTGTATGAGACTGGCTGGGTTCACTCTCTGGGTCATTGATGGAGCCTGGTCTGCTTTGGGTTTATCACAATAAAACAGTTGTTGAATTAATGAGCCTCCGCGTCTGTCATTATGGACCAAATGCTCGCCACAATATTTAAAACACAGTTAGATAGATTTTTGCTTGGAAGGAGAATTAAGGGTTCTGGGCAAAAGGCTGAAAGCTGTGATGGAGATCATGACCAGATCAGCAATGATCTTATTGAGCGGATAGATGTCACCTACTGTTCCTATTTCTTGTGTACTCATGTTTGTAATTGAGTCTGCTTGGCACGCACAAATCTCAGGTTAATTGATGAAATATTCCCAAGGACTTGAATAGATTTATATGGTGATCCCTATTGATATAAGACAAAGCACATGATATTCTTCATTAGTCCTGAAGAAGGGTCTCAGCCCGAAATGTCAACAGTTTATTAATTTCTGTAGATGCTGCCTGACCTGCTGAGTTCCTCCAACATTTTCTGTGTGTTGCTTTGGATTTCCAGCATCTTCTGAATTTCTCTTGTTCATGATATACTTCCCATTTGTTTTACAACTTACACTGAAAGTTCAAAGTAAATTTATTATCAAGGTATATATATGTCACCATACACAGCCCTGAGATTCATTTTCTTGTGTGCATACTCAATAAATTCAATAATCATCATAAAGTCATCGAAAGGCTGCACCAACCAGTGTGCAAAAGACAACAAACTGTGAAAATACAAAAAAATGATATAATAACAATAATAAATATCCAGACATGAGATGAAGAGTCCTTGAAAATGAGTCCATAGGTGGGACCAGTTCAGTGAAGGGGCAAGTGCTCAGTTCCACATAATGTACCCAGTTCATGTTGAGATGGATTTCTCTCAAATTGGTGACTATCACAGCACTAATGATATTTGTTTTAGAATCGGAAAATCCTGTAACTATTGTTTGATCAAGGTAAAGTGCAACTGGTCATGTGCATAGGTTTGCAGTTATCAGAATCGGGTTTACTACTACAGTCTTAAATGTTGTTAAATGTGTTCTTTTGCAACAGTGGTCCAGTAAAAAGACATTAAATTATTATATATTACAAAATAAACAAATAGTGCAAAAATGGAATGGGTTCAAGGATCATCTAGAACTCTGATAACTGAGAGGAAGAAGTTGATTCAGAATCATTAAGTGTGGGTTTTCAGGTTCCCTGTACCTCGTCCCCAATGGTAGAAATGAGAAGAGAGTGCGTCTGGGATGGTGAAGGTCCTTAGTGATGGATGCAGCCTTCTTGAAGATGTCTTTGCTGGCAGGAAGGGTTGTGCCTGTGACGGAACTGGCTGAGTCTACAGCAACTGCAGCCGCTTGCTATCCTGTACATCGGAACCTCCCTACCAGGCAGAATGCTCCCCACCATGCACCTACAGAAATTTGAAAGAGTCCCTGGTGACTTATCAAATATCTCCAAAATCCTAGCAAAGCAAAATGCTGGCATGCCTTCTTCATGATTACATTGTGCTATCGTGATCACTAGAATTAAATGTCCAGAAACATAATGCATCCAACAAAAACAAAGAGGTAACTTTTTTCAATGTTGTGTGATTAGTAATTGCTAATTGGAAAGGGGAGGGAAATTAAAATGGCTAGCAACTGGGAGCTTCAGAAGGCCACGAGGCCACGACAGATAAAATGTTGGTGCTTTGCAATGAGGATATCTAGTCTGTGCTTTGTCTCATGGATGCAGAAGAGTAGCAAATCACTTGTAAGTGATATGTTTGTGCTTGTCCTCTCTAACTTCATGCATGAACATTTGTATGGAAAGGCAATTGCCTGGTCATTGGCATAGCAAGATCTTATAAAAGCAGTCACATTCACTACTAATTCTCCCAATGTTGTTTTAAGAAAGCTGATGATGATTGGCACCTCGTTACTGCAAATGAAACTCCATTGTACCCAGCATCTTCAGCTGTTACGAGGAAGACATTTAGATAATTCTGTAAATTCACAGTTCCTCAATTCTTTAAGCATGCAGACGTGCTCAGTGAATGCTTTTAACACCTTTTCTTGAATTGATGAAAACTTGGTTCAGAAGATTATGTTTGTGGGATATAGGACAAAAGAAAAGATTGTGGGCTTTAGGGAAGTCCAGACTGACCACCCCTCACTGCACATATATGGCAGTGGAGAGAGTCCAGAGTCAGGACTGCACATAATGGACGATCTCACGGGGTCCCTCAACGCCACCTCTTGGTCAGAAACGTGCAGCAGTGTCTGCACTTCCTAAGGGGATTGATGTGAGTGAGCTCTTCCACCCACCCCCCGCCCCATTAACCAATTTTTAGAAGAGCACTATTGAGAGTAGCACCAACATCTGATAAGGAAATTGCAAGCCATCTGACCACAAGTCTCTACAAAAGTTTACGTGGACTGCTGAGAAGATGATTGGGGTGTTTCTTCTGCCGTTAGAGATGTTTATCAAGAGCACTGTGTACACAGGTCACTAAGCCTTGTCAGTGACCCCTCCCATCCGTCCAACAATCTCTTTGACCCCCTACCATTAGACAGGAGGTACCATAGCATTAGGAAAAGATTTGTTAGGATGAGAAACAGCTTCTTCCTCCAGGCTGCAAGACCACTGAACACCCTGCCAGCACCCAGGTGTGAAGCACCAGCAGTGTTATACTGTTTACCTTTTAACTTGTGTCTTCTATGCACCTTTTCATTTGTTAATTTATTTGTGGTAACGTTACTTTATGTGTTATATGTACTGTGTTATGCACCTTAGTTTGGAGGAATGTTGTTTCATTTGGCAGTATACGTTGTGACGAGAATAAACATAAAATTAAGTGTTTGCTGGCCTGGGTTAGCATCAGTGACATCAGCAAGTGGTCTGCCACCTGCCCTCAGGGGAAGGAGAGATAAGGAACCATGGAGCAGCGTCTGGAGATGTGTAATGAAGGGACGGGGGAGAGAGAGCTGTCTGGAGCGGCTCCCCCCTTTGAACCTTGAACTGTTTGAAGTGATGGACAGGCGATACCCCAGCAGGGGGATAAAAAGGGGACCGGTTCGCTAAGGCGACACACACGACACCCGAGGTAACGAGACCCTGGAAGCGGTACGCCTCTCACGAGTCGGTGAGAAGTATCAGACAACGGCCAGGGTGGAAAGGTACGATCAGCGGGAACCCGGTGTGTGTCCGCCCTTGCCTGGGTGCCGGGTTCACTGCAGAGGATCGACCGCATCTGGAGGAGGGGTCACAGTCGGTGACCTCAGGTGACATCACCAAGGACCCGCCCAAAATCGCCGGTCTGTGAGTGAAGCCGTGTCTGAATGATCAGTTGTTCCTGTTCCATCTCTCTCTCCCCGCACGTTGTCCATCGCCATGGCAACGATTACTGCGAACTGAACTACTAAACTGGACTGAACTTTGAGTCACTTTGAAATTTGGTCATTTACCCCTAGACAACGATAGAGCTTGATTGATGCTGTTATCTTAATTCTGTGCACATGTGTGGTTATCATTGTTGAACTGTTGCATTTATTATCCTTTCGATTACTGTGTTGCTTGTTTCTTTAATAAAACTTTCTTAGTTCTAGTACTCCAGACTCCAACTGAGTGATCCATTTCTGCTGGTTTGGCAACCCAGTTACGGGGTACGTAACAACGTGTGTACAGTTGAATGAGAAACTTGAACCTGAGGTGATTATATGAATGGGTTATCATAAAGGTTTGTGATAATCACCCTCAAATGACCCTACGGAAGTGTACCAACCTTCGTATTAGATAACTGTATAGATAAGTCATGTACAGAAATCAACCACATAATGTGAGGTCTGTGCCATTAATACCATGCAACGTATCCCTCTCACTGCAATGTAAAATGGAAAAAGAATATCCAATAATAAATTCCTGGAACATGCTGGCTCCTTCAATATATTGCAGGAAGCACTGGATAATAGCAAAGAACCATTATTTAAAGAAAATACATAGCTGCATAAAGACCAAGTATTAATATTTAGTTGGTAACTCAAAAGTTGACAGAGACCCAAAATGAAGCTGGAAGACACAAAAAGGCTGTTTTATCACCATTTTACAATATCTTTCTGTTCTGTAACTTCCCAAACATCTGCCTTTGTTTGACTTATTAGCTGTACAAATAGCCTGACTACCTTCCCAATAGGAATGTAGTTATTTTTAATTTGTTGACAGAATGCGGTTGCTGCTGGCATTGCCAGTATTTATCATCATTTCCTTGTTGGTGTTTAATGAGATATCTGTGTGTTTGAAGTAATATTCATGTCAGTTTGGGTGAGTACTGCATGTTCCCTTTCCTGAAGTGTGCTGGTGATCCAGAAGTTATTGAATTCCTGTGGCAATTATTTGAATGTTTTTATCACAGCTGCCAGGCGGGGCTTTGAATGCATGTCTCAATCTTCCTGAATGGTAGTCCAATCACTTAACCACAATGCTACCACAGTCCTATGTAGGGAATGACACATCACTGGAGATATGACTTTCAAATGATGCTTTGAATGAACATTTGGTCTCAGTTGGACATAAATTCTTCCATTGTCACCACTGGAAGAAGACCAGGGAAGTTCTCTATAGTGCTGTACACCAAGATACTTCAGCTAATTAATCTGGGAGATAATGAGTGCTTTGAAGGGTAAGTAAGACCATAAGACCATAAGATATAGGAGCAGAAGTTGGCCATTTGGCCCATTGAGTCTGCTCCGCCATTCAATCATGGACTGATCCAATTCTTCCAGTCATCCCCACTCCCCTGCCTTCTCCGCCCACCTGTTGATGCCCTGGCTAATCAAGAACCTATCTATCTCTGCCTTAAATACACCCAATGACTTGGCCTCCAGAGCCGCTTGTGGCAACAAATTCCACAGATTTACCACCCTTTGACTAAAGTAATTTTTCAGCATCTCTGTTCTAAATGGATGTCCTTCGATCCTGAAGTTATGTCTTCTTGTCCTAGACACCCCTACCATGGGAAGTAACTTTGCCATATCTAATCTGTTCAGGCCTTTTAACATTCAGGATGTTTCTTTGAGAACCTCCCCCACCCCCCAAATTCTCCTGAACTCCAGGGAATACAGTCTAAGAGCTGCCAGATGTTCCTCATACAGTAACACTTTCACTCCTGTAATCATTCTTGAGAATCTTCTCTGGACCAATTATGGTATGGAATCAAAGAATAGACTACTGTCTACATGATCCGAAATGGATGAGACATTTTCTCATCGATTTTAGAGCCTCCCAGATATTTCAATGAAAAGACAAGTTAAAAATGAAAAAGAAAATCTTATCTTGTCATTCAGGAAAAACTGCAGGTAACACATACTGTAATAGTAATCATGGTGACTGGAGGTGTGTGTACACAACGCTGTTGTTGGTTTTTAGTGGAAAGTGTCATCCAGTGTGTGTGTACATATAGGCTACCATATAGCCTGACATTCGTAATCAGGACAGTTGTATTGGGATTATGTCAGGAAACTAGTTGGAAAACCAAGTGAAAATAGATTATTGGCAAAATAAGATTGTTGTGGGACTTCAAAGTTTTTCTATTGCTTGTGTGTGGTATCTCTGAGATGACAAATAGACACAGGCTGGATATATTGATTTCTCTTCTTTAGCAGTCCCACGGAATTAAGAATGACTCTTTTTGGGATCTGCATTATGGGTTCTGATGTGGCCATTCAGACCAACGTGGCAACCACAGATTCTTCCCCAGGGGCAAGAAGTAATTGTCTGGGCAGGTAAACGGATTAGCTTGTGAGGTTGTGCACCACTTATACAGCGCTTCTGTGTGCTCCTGATGCATGGATTTGGGATTCTCAATACTATTTAAAGTGGTCCTTCTCCATTTGTAAGGGTCAAAGGAAATGCTGTGTTTCTTCAAAGAGGCTTCGAACATTTTCCTGTCTCCACCTGGTAACCTCCACCCATGATAGGGTTCCAAACAGAATGTCCATTTTGGAGTTTTAGTGTTGGACTTACTAACAACCTGGCCTGACCAATGCAATTGAACAAATTGGATCAGCACCTCGGTATTGGGGATGTTGGCTGAGGAGCGGTCACTGACATAGTTTACGCACCCTTCTGCTGAATTTGAGGGATTCACTGGTGTTATTTTTCCAGTGACTTCTCAGTAGCCCAGGTCTCAGAAGCATTTAGGAGGGCAGAAGTCACTGCTGACCATAGAACATAGAAATCTACAGCACATTACAGGCCCTTCAGCCCACAATGTTGTGCCGAGCATGTAATCTACTCTAGAAACTGCCTAGAATTTCCCTACCACATAGCTCTCTATTTTTCTAAGCACCATGTACCTATCTAAGTGTCTCTTAAAAGACCCTATTGTATCCACCCCTACCACTGCCTCCGGCAGTGCATTCCACGCACTCACCACTTACCCCTGACATCCCCTCGGTACCTATTTCTCAGCACCTCAAAACTATGCACCCTCATGTTAACCATTTCAGCCCTGGGAAAAAAACCTCTGGCTATCCACACAATCATCTTATCTTATACACCTCTTATCAGGTCATCTCTCATCCTTTGTTGCTCCAAGGAGAAAAGGCCAAGTTCACTCAACCTTTTCTCATAAGGCATGCTCTCCAATCCAGGCAACATCCTTGTAAATCTCCTTTGCACTCTCTCTATAGTATCCACATCCCTCTTGCAGTGAGGTGACCAGAAGTGAACACAGTACTCCAAGTGTGGTCTAACTGAGAACTTGTATAGCTGTAACGTTACCTCACAACTCTTGAACTCAATCCCATGGCTGATGAAGTCCAACATACCATACACCTTGAACTTTGAGTGTCTTATGGACATGGACCACAAGATCTCTCTGATTCGCCACAGTGCCAAGAGTCTTACCGTTAATATTATATTCTGTCTTCAAATTTAACCTTCCAAAATGAACCACTTAACACTTACCTGGATTGAACTCCATCTGCCACTTCGCAACCCAGTTCCGCATCCCATCAATGTCCAGCCGTAACCTCTGACAACCCTCCAGACTATCCACAACACCACCACCTCTTGTGTCACCAGCAAACTTACTAACCCCCCCTTCTACTTCCTCATCCAGGTCATTTATAAAAATCGCAAATAGGAGTGATCCCAGAACAGATCCCTGCAGAACACCACTGATCAGAGACCTCCATGCAGGATACAAACCATCTACAACCACCCTTTGCCTTCTGTGGGCAAGCAAATTCTAGATCCACAAAGCAAGGTCCCCTTGGATCCCATGCCTCATTACTTTCTGAATGAGCCTTGCATGGGGAACCTTATCAAATGCCTTACTGAAATCCATATACACTACATCTACTGCTCTACCTTCATCAATGTGTTTTGTTACCTCCTCAAAGAATTCATTTAGGCTCATAAGGCACAGCCTTCCCTTGACAAAGCCATGCTGACTATCCCTAATCAGACTATGTCCCTCAAAATGCTTATAAATCCAGCCTCTCAGGATTTTCTCCAACAACTTGCCCACTACTGAAGTAAGACTCACTGGTCTATAATTTCCTGGGTTATCTCTACTTCCGTTCTTGAACAACAGAACAACATTTGCAACCCTCCAATCCTCTGGTACTTCTCCTGTCCCTATTGATGATGCAAAGATCATCGCCAGAGGCTCAGCAATCTCCTCCCTTGTTTCCCACAGTAGCCTGGGGTAAATCTCATCCGGTCTCAGTGGCTTAACTAACTTAATGCTTTTTAAATGCTCCAGCACGTCATCTTTCTTAATGTCTATATGCTCGAGCATTTCAGTCTGCTGTAAGTCATCCCCACAATTGCCAAGGTCCTTTTCCCTGGTGAACACTGAAGCAAATACCTCTACTACCTCCTCCGACTCCACGCGTATGTTTCCACTATCACACCTGATTGGTCCTATTCTCACATGGCTCATCCTCTTGCTCTTCACATACTTGTAGAATGTCTTGGGGTTTTCCTTAATCCTGTTCACGAAGGCCTTCTCATAGTGCCTTCTAGCTCTTCTAATTTCACTCCAAAGCTCATTCCTGGCATCCTTGTAATTTTCTAGAGCTCTAACAGTGCCTAGTTTCTTGAACCTTTTGTAAGCTTTTCTTTTCTTAACTAGATTTTCTACATCCTTTGTACACCATAGTTCTTTAACTCTACCATCCTTTCCCTGCCTTAATGGAACATACCTATGCAGAGTGCCATGCAAATGTTTGCTGAACATTTGCCAAATTTCTGCATGCGTTTCCCTGAGAACATCTGCTCCCAATTTATGTTCCCAAGTTTCCGCCTGATAGCATCGTATTTCCCGCTACCCCAATTAAACATTTTCCCAAATAGTCTGCTCCTGTCCTTCTCCAGGACTATGGTAAAGGAGATAGAGTTGTGATCACAACTGCTCTCCCACTGAGAGATCTGACACCTGAACAGGTTAATTTCCCGATACCAGATCAAGTACAGCCTTTCCTCTAGTTGGCGTATCTACATATTGCCCAGGAAGCCTTCCTGAACACACCTAACAAACTTCACTCCATCTAAGTCCCTTGCTCTAAGGAGATGAAAGTCAATATTAGGAAAATTAAAATCACCCATCACAACAACCCTATTATTATAGCACCGTTCCAGAATCTGCTTCCCCCTCTGCTCCTTGATGTCTCTGTTACTATTGGGGGGGGGGGAACGGTCTATAAAAACACCCAGTAGAGTTATTGCCTCCACCTTGTTTCTGACTTCCACCCACACTGACTCAGTAGACAATCCTCCATGACTTCATTCTTTTCTGCAACCGTGATACTATCCCTGATCAGCAATGCTATGCCCCCATCTTTTTTGCCTTCCTCCCTGTCCTTTTTGAAACATCTAAAGGCTGGTACACTCAGCAGCCATTCCCGCCCCTGAGACATCCAAGTCTCTGTAATGACCAAAATAGCATAGTTCCACGTATTGATTCACACTCTAAGTTCATCTGCCTTGTTTATGATACTCCTTGCATTAAAGTAGACACGTCTCAAATCTTCTGGCTGAGTGCATCTTTGCTCTATCATTTGCTTATCCTTCTTCATAAATTCCCTGCAAGCTGTCTCTACTTGTGTGCCAACCACCGCATCCTCTGCATCTTCACTCCTGTTCCCAACCCCCTGCAAATCCAGTTTAAAGCCTCTTTAACAGCATTAGCAAACCTTCCTCCCAGGATATTGGTTCCCCTCCAGTTCATGTGCAACCCGTCCCACTTATAAAGGTCACCCCTTCCCCAGAAAAGGTCCCAATGATCCAAGAGCTTGAAACCCTGCCCCCTGCATCATCTCCTCAGCCACTCACTCATCTGCACTATCTTCCTGTTCCGACCTTTGTTGCATCTAGCTCATTGTACCAGAAGTAATCTGGAGATTACCGCCTTGGGGTCCTGCTTTTCAGCCTGCTTCCAAACTCCTTAAACTTACTGCAAAGGACCTTTACCCCTCTCCTGCCGACGTCATTGGTACCAATATGTGCCACAACCTTTGGCTGCTCACCCTCCCCTTCAAGAATATTCTGCAACTGCTCAGAGAAATCCTGAACTCCAGCACCTGGGAGGCAGCGCACTATCCTGGCATCTCTTTTGCCGCTGCAGAACCTCCTAATTGTCCCTGAACTGTCAAGTCCCCTAGGACTATTGCTCCGCCTGGCTTTACCCTACTTTTACCCTACCCTTCTGAGGCTCAGAGCTGACCACAGTGTAATTGGTCTGACTGCTGCTGCCTTGCCAAGATTGATCACCCCCCTCATCAGTATCCAAAGGGGTATACCTGTAGCTGAGGGGAATGGCCAGAGGGAGCCCCTGCACTGACTTGTTTCTCCCTTTGCCTCTCTCGGTGTTCACCCTTCATTTCCTGAATTCTGCACTTTGGGCGTAACCACCTGCTCAAAAGCCTTATCTACCAATTGCTCTGCCTCCCAGATGATCCTTAGTTCATCCAACTCCAGCTCCTTAATGTGATGCTTCAGGAGCTGGAGTTGGCTGCATTTCCTGCAGTTGTAGTCATCAGGGAAGCCATCAGGTTCCATGAATTTCCACATACTATAGGCCTGCACTGTACTATGGGCAACCAAGCCTAAATCAGCAATAACGAAAAGAAAATCCTACGCTTCTTACCTGTTTCTTTGGCCTCAGCCTCTTCTCATCGAAATCTCTTAAGTCAAAGCCTCTGAGTTCCCACTCTGACAATGGCCTCTCGATCCCATCTCTCTTTTATGGTTTAAAACATAAGAAAAAGCAGTACAGCATAATTTTCGTATCAGGTCTGAGGTCTTGATCTTCAAATAATATTAATGGACGAAGCTTAAGAACCTGGTAACCAAGGAATGTTAAGTTTCTGGATTCAACCAGTCAGTGAACTGGGACTGGTGGCCATGGCATAATAGAAAAAAATCCATGGGACAAAATATCCAAGCACAGATTATGTCAAAAATATATGAAGCAAAATGTAAGTCATCCCTGAAAAAAGAACACCTCAGACTCAAAAGTGCCTTAGTAGTTCAGGATACTTGACAAATTGAGCACAAGAACATAAGTTATGACCTTATAAATTATGGGATGATTCTTACCAATAAAAGCTGACAGGTCCATGATGAACTAGGAACATTTATTCCTGGCAGTACAAGTTGACACGTAATCAAATTTGGCAGTCCTATGCATGAAGTGATGCTGAGGCTTTATAAGGCACTGGTGAGGCCTCACCTTGAGTATTGCGAACAGTTTTGGGCCCCTCATCTTAGAAAAGATGTGCTGACATTGGAGAGGGTCCAGAGGAGGTTCATGAGGATGATTCCAGGAATTAAAAGATTATCATATGAGGAACATTTGATGTCTCGGGGTCTGTACTCACTGGAATTCAGAAGGATGAGGGGGGATCTCACTGAAACCTTTCGAACGTTGAAAGGCCTAGACAGAGTAGATGTGGAAAGGATGTTTCCCATGGTGGGAGAGTCTAGACCATGAGGGCACAGCCTCAGGATAGAGGAGTGCCCTTTCAAACAGAGATGCGGAGGAATTTCTTTAGCCAAAGGGTGGTGAATTTGTGGAATTTGTTGCCACATGCAGCTGTGGAGGCCAGGTTGTTGGGTGTATTTAAGGCAGGGATTGATAGGTTCTTGATTGGACATGGCATCAAAGATTACAGGGAGGAGGCCGGGAACTGGGGTTGAGGAGGAGCATAAAAAAGATCAGCCACGATTGAATAATGGAGCAGACTCGATGGGCCAGATGGCCTAATTCTGCTCCTATGTCTTATGGTCTTATGGTCATATGATGGCAGACTCTAGTCAGCAAATGCATCATTCCATTTTGCCACTGAGTGTGAACCCTGAGCAAGCTGAGATTCCTCAGTACCTGTGCTGGGGGATTCTGCAGCAGGTTAGACTTGGCGCAGGATCGGAGAATCCACTCATTTCGATGGAGACTTTATAGGTGTGAGGAAGGCAAGTTTCATCTTTCATGGCATGTTACTAATTATTTTGAAGTGATTTATTTTTTAAATAAAGTCAAGAATTTTTGGAATAGGGTTTGAAGGTGTCTAAAGTGTCAAGGATATTCAGAAGCACTGACTGCTTTGCCGACTGTCCAAACTTGGGTGTGTGGTTTTGCTGTCTATCCTTGTGAGCATCTTCATGGATGGAGCTTTTACTGACCTTATTCAATGAACTCGGTTGTCCCATTTGAGAATTTTGCCAGCACAGGGCCTCGTAATATGTCAAGGAGACTTAAGATAAACAAAACTAACCAAGCCAGGTAGAGCAGGGAATCTAAACAGTGAGTATGGTTGGTGCTTTCCAGTCAGCTAGGTCTGGGCAATGTTACTATACCAATGTCTCTGTGATAAAAAATACATTCCATTCAATGAACAGATTATTATGCGGAAGGTACAATTTTTAAAAGGGTAAAACAATGTTAATGGAACCAAATTTTGAAAGCAGCAAATATTTATACCCTCCTCCTTTCATGTATGTAATCAAGGATGAACTTCTTCCTCATTGCTGTTGATTTTGGCAATGGGCTTCCACTCACAAACATCACTTGAAGCTTTGGCCACGTTTATTGCTGACGAAGCTCTGACCAGAAAAGCCTGTAGAACTCAAGTGAAAATGAGACACTGGACAGCAAAAGACTGCCGATGCTGGAAATGTAAAACAAAAATATAAAATGCTGGAGGTATTCATAAGGTTATCCTTAAATATACTTGCATTCACACCTTTCCAGTACGTATGAAAGGTCATTAATCTGATACATTAACCTCTTTCTCTCTGCAGAGTTGCTGTCTGACCTGCATTTTCTGTTCTTGTATGAAAGTTGTAAAGTTATGAGGGGTGTCATTAGATCAATTAGCATGGTTTCCTTAAGGGAAAATCTTGTCTGAGAAATCTGTTGGAATTGTTTGAGGAAATAACTGGCAGGATAGACAAAGGAGAACCAGTGGATGCTGGTCACTGGGACTTTCAGAAAGTCTTTGACAAGGTGCCTCACGTGAGGCTGCTAAACAAGATAAGGCCCATGATGTTACAAGAAAAATTCTAGCATTGATAAAAGAAGCACAGTCTCAGAATAGAGGGATGTTCCTTTCAAACAGAGATGAGGAAGAACTTCTTTAGCCAGCGTGTGGTGAATCTGTGGAATTCATTGCCATAGATGGGTGGCAATGTAGTATATTTAAAGTTGAAGTTGATAGGTTATTGATTAGTAAAAGCATCAAAGTTTATGGGAAGAAGGCTGGAGAACGGAGTTGAGAAGGATAAGAAATCAGCCATGATAGAATGGTGAGTGGACTTAATGGGCTGATTGGTCTAATTCTGCTCCTGTGCCTTATGGTCCTATGATTATGCCAGGTTTGAACAGCAGATGGCAGTGTTCATTTTCAGCTGCAACTGGTTTTTATTCTGATTTTGGCAGAACTCTCCAAATTTTTTGGGTAAAACAACTTCAAGTGCAGTTGGCACTGGTTTATTACTAACTTGCTCCAGAGGAAGGGACTTTATATTCCTCCCATACATTTTTCTCTCTTAACCTCTCAATCACCATAAGGATTGGAAGAAAATGATAGCGAGGCACAGAGGAGAGCATTAGCTCCTTCGTCCTCTAAGTCCATGCAAAAATCATCAAATGCCATCCACATTAATCCTATTTACAAATACCTGAGCTATAGCCTTCCATCCTTTTATGTTCAAGTGCTCAACTAGATACTTGTTCAATGTTGTGAGAGCACTTGCCTCCACCATCTCCTCAGGCAGTAAATACCATATTCCTGCACCCTCTAGGTAAGAATGTATTTCCTCAGATTTTCTCTGAATTGCTTCCCTCTTTTTCTAAAAAAATTAGTTTTAAACACACTTTAGTTTTTGACACTTTGCTAGGGAAAATGACCAACTTCCTACACTCTTGAGGCTCCTCATGATTTAGTACACCTCAATCAAGATCCACCTCCCTCCATCGTGTTCCACTTTCTCCATTTGAAGGAAAACAACCCCAACGTATCCAGTTTTTCCTCATAACTGAAGCACTCCATCTCTGGCAACATTAGGCGACTCTTTACTGTACTCACAGCAGGGTAACCACTTCCTTCTTATAGTTTAGTGACCTGATCCATACTTGTGACTATGTCATATCACATCTATGACTGTGCGGCTAAGTACAACTCCAACACCATATACTTCTATCGAAGTGTAGATTAATCCTGTCTCCCAGAACCTTTTCCAATTCTGTCCATATCTCTGTCATTAGAATTGGGATACATTCAGTTAAACATTGACTTGTGGATGGGGGAAACTACTGAAGGCTCTGTAGCCGGTGACATTTGATTAGCAGTTTTATAATCTGAAGACTGGTACCAGATGAATGATTGCTCAGTCAAATTTCTAATATTTAACATTTACAGTATATCATGTTATGTTTCCTTTATCTTAAACATTAAACTTTATCAGAAAGAGTTCATCTGGCTTGGCACAACATTACAGCAGTTAGCACTGCTGCCTCTTCCAGTTCAATCCTGAAAATGATCTCTGTCTGTGCAGAGTTTGTGACTGGGTTTCTGCTGGGTGCTCATTGAAGTTTATAAGATTGTGAGAGGAATAGATAGGGTAGACAGTCAGAATCTCTTTTTAAAGAAATGTCAAATACTAGTGTGCATGCATTTAAAGTGAGAGGTGGGAAATTTTAAAGGACATGTGCAGGGCAGGAGATGGTAGGTGCCTGGAATAGCTGCTGGCAGTAGAAGCAGATATGATTGTAATACTTAAGAGGCTTTTAGATAGGCACATAAATACGCAAAGAATGGGGGATATGGATCCTGCACTGGCAGTACAGATTTAGCTTAATTTGATATCATGTTCAACGTAGACATCTGCACCAAAAGGCCTGTTTTGCTCACTATATCATACTGTTCTATGCTCAAACAACAGGAATTCTGCAGATGCTGGAAAAACGAAGACAAAGGGTCTCGGCCTGAAACGTCGACTGCGCCTCTTCCTATAGATGCTGCTTGGCCTGCTGCGTTCACCAGCAACTTTGATGTGTGTTGCTGTTCTATGCTCTATTATTCCCAAAATATGCTTGTTGGTTAATTGGTTATTGTAAGTTACTCTTTGGCATTGGCAAGTTAGAAATGAAACAACAGTAAGCTGATAAGCATTTGAGAGAGAATAAGTTGCAGTGGTATATGGGAAAGGAGGAATGGGGTCAATTTACCTAACGGGCTTCATGGCTTCCTTCTGGTGCTGTTATAATTTAGTAATATTACTGGAACTAAGATATGTTGTCCCAGTAACAGCCAAGTTCATAAAATTATTCAAATAAATATATTCCTTCCCATATGCAAGAATACAATGCAAATGCCGTCCCAACTGTAAGTCTCTTATTCTCATTCCATTTACCTATTTTTGGCTGGCCCTTGTGTTCTCTCCATTGCTTTGACCCATATACAAGCACTCCCCCTATCCATCCTCTGCTCCACTTATTCGACAGGCTCTTAATAATTAGTCAATGTTCTGATTGTTAGAGTGATTTTTGGGTTTAGCACATTTAGCAAACAACTTCAGCCACCAATCTTCAAATCTGAATATAGGCTATAGATACAATGTAAACTGCAGCTCTGGACAACAGGTTACTAAAAGCCTTGAATCAAAGACCAGACAATGCTGATTAAAATTCATTTAAATGTCTGTAGTGTGAGTGCAAATCAAGAGGTGTGAAGTTTGTGTGTAGATTCAAAGAAAGAATTGAGTATGCATTGCAAATATGGAATTGTTCTTTGATGTTTAGTACATAAAATATTGGGTAGTGCAGGGCCAACCAGACCTTTTCACCGAAAGCTTCTCCATATGATGCTTGCTGTATCTTGTTTTGTCGGTTAAAGAGGCTGCTTTATATCTACCAGTACCTTTTCCTGGTGGCTTAATTCACGCAACAACATTTGGTATTAGGAGGAGGAGAAGATGGCGACGCGATGCAGCTTGCACGGCCACTCCGGTGAATGATATCTGTAATCTGTTAAGTAGGGTGCCGTGCACAATCCTGATTTGATGGAGACAGACGTGAGAGAACGGAGGAACATCTGGAGAAACGTCTGAAATGCCTTTTTTAATGCTGCTGTTATTGTGTGATCCTGAATCTCCGGGGGAGGGGAAGGGGAAGACCCCGAATCCTCGGCTTTGCTTGTTGCTCGGCGGTCGGGACGGGGTCGAAGCGCTCGGCAGAGATGGCGCTCGGTGCTCGGTGTCGAAGGGCTGGTCGGAGGCTCGAAGTTTTCAGACGGACTCAGAGTCGGCTGGGGTCGGGTGCTTCCAATGCATCGACAGTTGTCGGTGCCTGGAGGTTTATGGCAGAGAGAGTTTCTCCCTTCAGCCACCTGCTATCGGGACTATTGGGAGTCAATCGGAACGTTGAGACTTTTTTTTACCGTTCCCATGGTCTGTTCTTTATCAAATTGCTTTGCGCTACTGTAACTATACGTTATAATTATGTGGTCTTGTCAGTGTTAGTCTTTGGTTTGTCCTGTTTTTTTGTGATATCACTCTGGAGGAACATTGTATCATTTCTTAATGCATACATGCATTTCTAAATGACAATAAACGAGAACTGAGTGTCCTCATAATCTAATCTAATCTAATACATTCTTCAGCCCATCCTGTGCCCAGTGATCTTAGCAGTCTAAGTGGGTGAGTATTTTTCAAGTTAGCACTCACACTTGGACCTGTTCGGGTTGGTGGTACATGGGAACGCAAACTATCAGAAACACAGAGAGCTGAACTGGTAGATATACCAGCAGCCTGTCCGGACTTGGAAGTTTGGAGAGGAGGGTACTTCAATAAGTTCCACTGCCCAAGGATAGAAGACATGAGTGGGTCATAGCAATATTATAGAGCTTTGACCAGTGACCAATCGGCGTTTGGGATTGATTAGAAAGAGCAAATCAAAGGAAAACAGGGGGAAGTGCAGCGGCCATCATCACAGAGGCCGTCATCTGAGAGAACATAGAGTGATGCTCTTAAGACTTTAGCTCACTGAGGCTTCGAGGAAGAGAGGCTTCACTCAGAGAAAACAAAAGAAAGAAAAACCTAAGTTTTTCCTTCTCTTGTTTATACCTGCTCAGCTGGGACAGTAGAGGTGTCAGGCAGGATAGTGCAATACTCCTCTTGAGGGATGTGGGAAGGTAGGGAGACCTCCAGTGTCCCTGATGGCTACAACTGCAAGAAATGCATCCAGCTGCAGCTTCTAACCATCAGCATTAAGGAGTTGGAGCTGGAACTGGGTGAACTCCAGATTACTTGGGAGGCTGAAGGGGTGATAAGACATATAGAGAGGTAGTTACACCCAAGACGCAGGATACAAGAAACTGGGTGACAGTCAGGAAGGGGAAGGGGGTTAAGGAACCAGTGCAGAGTACCCCAGTGGCCATCCCCCTCAACAACAGGCATATCACTTTGGGTACTATTGGGGGGCATGAGCTAACAAAGGTCACAGCGGTCAGGTCTCTGGCACTGAGTCTGCCTCTGTGACTCAGAAGGGAAGGGGGAAGAAGGGGGATGCTGTGGTGATCGGGGATTTGTTAGTTAGGGGAATGGATGAGAAGCTCAGTGAGCAAGAATGAGATTCCCGGAGGGATATCTCAGTGGAGTCCTCAGCATTCTTAAGTGGGAGGGTGAACAGCCAGAAGTCCATGTAGGTACCAGTGACATGGATAGGTCGAGTGATGAGTTTCTGCATAGGCAGTTCAGGGAGTTAGGTGCTAAGTTAAAGGTCAAGACTTCCAGAGTTGTGATCTCAGGATTGCTACCCATGCCATGTGCTAGAGAGGCTAGAACAAGGAAGACTATACAGTTTAAAACATGGCTAAGGCATTGGTGTATGAGGGAAGGCATAAGGTTTCCAGATCATTGGGCTCTCTTCCAGGGAATGTGGGACCTGTACAGAAGGGATGGTTTGCACCTGAACTGGAGGCGGATTAAAATCCCAGCGGGAAGGTTTGTCAATACTGCATGGTGGGATTTAAACTAGAATTGCAGAGGGATGGGAATCAGAATGCCAGAACAGTTAGTAGAGAGGTTGTGGAGGCAGATGTTGGTAAGACCTCAGACAAAGTTAGGAATCAAAAGGTGAGTATGGTTTGACAAAATTGAAAAGTGTGAATACAGGATGGAAGGTGTTGTATCTGAATGCATGAAGTGTATGGAATAAGGTAGATGAACTTGCAGCACAGTTGCAGATTGGTAGGTATGATGTTGTGGGCATCGCTGAATCATGGCTGAAGAATAAAAGCTGGGAGCTTAAAGTTCAAGGATACATCTTGTACAATGAGAATAGAAAATGCATGCCAAAAGGGCAATGTACAATAGTCATGGGGAACTGCAATATGCAGGTAGTTTAGGAAAATCAGGTTGGTGCTGGATTACAGGAGGAGAATTTGTAACATGCCTAGGAGATAGCTTTTTAGAGCAGCTCGTGGTTGAGCCCACGAGAAGATCAGCTGTAATGGGTTGGGTGTTGTGCAATGAACCAGAATGGATTAGAGACCTTGAAGTAAAAGAACCCTGAGGGGAAAGTGATCACAATATGATCAAATTCACTCTGAAATTTGAGAAGAAGCTAAAGTCAGATGTATCAGTATTACAGTGGAGTAAAAGCAATTACAGAGGCATGAGAGAGGAGTTGGCCAGAATTGAATGGAAGTGAGCACTGGCAGGGATGATGGCAGAGTGGCAATGGCTGGAATTTCTGGAAACAACTCGGAAGACACAGGATCTATACATCCCAAAGAGGAAAAAGTATTCTAAAGAAAGATGACACAACCGTAGCTAACAAGAGAAGTCAAAGCCAACATAAAAGCCAAAGAAAGGGCATATAATAGAACAAAAATTAGTGGAAAGTTAGAGGATTGGGAAGATTTTAAAAGCCAAAAGAAGGCAACTAAAAGTCATTAAGAAGGTAAGGATGAGTTATGAAAATAAGCTAGCCAATAATATTAAAACAGATACCAAAAGTTTCTTCAGATACATAAAGTGTAAAAGAGAGGTGACAGTGGATATTGAACTGTTGGAAAATGACGCTAGAGAGGTAGTAATGAGGGACAATCAAATGGCGGATGAACTGAGTAAGTATTTCGCATCAGTCTTCACTGTGGAAGACACTAGCAGTATGGTGGAAATTCCAAGTGTCAGGGAGCATGACAGAACTAGACAGAAGGTTCTTTGCAAACTGAAAGGTCTGAAGGTAGATAAGTCACCTGGACCAGATGGTGTACACCACAGAGTTCTGAAATAGGTGGCTGAGGAGATCGTGGAGGCATTGGCTAAAGAGGCCATAGTCAGTATAGTATCCTTAAGGAAATCCTGCCTAACAAATCAGTTGGAATTCTTTGAAGAAATAGCAAGCATGATAGTCAAAGGAGATTAGCTTGATGTTATGTACTTGGATTTTCAGAAGGCCTTTGACAAGGTGCCACACATGAGGCTGATTAACAAGCTACAGGAAAGATTCTAGCATGGATAAAGCAGTGGCTGATTGGCAGGATGCAAAGGGTGGGAATGAAGGTAGCCTTTTCTGATTGGCTGCCAGTGACTAGTGGAGTACTCTTTTTCACTACTCTTTAGCCAAGGTCCGCACTGACCTGGTAGCCTCTCCTGTGGTAATACATCACTCGTCTAACACTTCCACGTCATTTCTCAAGCTATCTATCTCTTTCTCCTTCTGTGAGATTGTCTCACATCGTTGCTTTACTATGGCAGCCAGCAGCCAGAAAGCACCCCTCCGGCTCTGAGCAGCTGAACTGGCAGGACAGAACAGACACTAAACATATACCCAGTGGCAAATACTTCAGTAAAGTGTGCAACCCGGCCTTCTTTCCTGCAGCACACCTCCACACTGTTTACTGTTTCCATGGCACTGACCCCAGCCCATGGCGGTCCAGGGAGCAAAAGAGAGGCCACATTGTTTCTGCGCACTAGATTTGAAATCCACTGGCCCCATGATGTTGCCAGCTTAACGGCAGTGAGCTGGAGGGGCTGCAATGCTCCTTACAGGGACCATTCCCTAGCTAGCACAGGGAGCAGCTACTGATGAACAGGTAAGATTGACACTTACTGCAACAGCCCCTTTGGAGGTAGTAATTGAACCGTTTCTGTCCATTTGCTGAAGGTTGTTCCACAGTGCTGTTAGGTGAAAACTTCTGAGGTTTGCACCAATTTGTAGAATGAACAATGTACTGGTAGTTGTGTTTTCATGCACTTGCTGCTCCTGTAGGGCTCATAGGTTTTGGAGATGCCATCAGACTAACCCAAATGAGTATTTTGTAGATGATACATATTGGAGCCACTTTGTGCCAGTGAGAATGGAATGGTAGAGATCACGTGTTCAGGAGATGCTATAGAAATAACCCAATAGTTAATTTGAAGTGCATTTTCAGAGACTGGGGTCCTACAGTGAAATGAATGTTTAGAATAGTTGATGGCATGCCAGTTCATCTGGCTAATTTCATCTGCATGATCTTAAGTTTTTTTTGAATGATGTTAGAACCACAGCCTTTCCTGTCTGAATTGTGAGTCAAATATGGAAGTAAAGTTTGAGGGAATCAAGAACTGAGTTACTTGTCACAGGATAACTAGCTCTTGGCTTGGAGCAACTGCGTTGATGTAATTTCTTGTTCCTTGTTACTTAGTTCCAGTTTAGTTCCTTGTCAATGGTGTGGAGTTTGAAAGTAACATTATTATTGGACATAAAGAGAAGAAGATTAGAACTCATTATTATCAGCTCAGGCTGAAGGTTACTCAGTCTTGCTGCCCGTGGCCACAAACTGTTTCAACATTGGAGCAATTGTAAATGGAAGGTAGCAACCCTCCTAGCTGGTACTCTTACTCACACTTATGTTATAACTCTTAATGATATTTTTCCCAAAAATAAAACATAACATAAGCTTAAGTCTGATTCTGATTCCCCTCAACAACAAGTATACTGATTTGGATACTGTTGGGGGGGATGACTTACCTGGGACAAGCTGCAGTAGCCGATCTCTGGCACTGAGTCCGGTTCTGCAGTGCAGAAGGGAGGGTGGAAGAAGAGGAGAGCGGTAGTGATAGGGGACTCGATAGTTAGAGGTACAGACAGGAGGTTCTGTGGTCATGATAGAGACTCCAGGATGGTTTGTTGCCTCCCGGGTGCCAGGGTCAGGGATGTCTCGGATCGCGTGCACAGCATTCTGAAGTGGGATGGTGATCAGCCAGATGTCATGGTACACGTCGGTACCAATGACGTAGGAAGAAAGAGTGAGGAGGTCCTGAATAGTGAGTATAGAGAGCTTGGTAGGAAGTTAAAAAGCAGGAACTCGAGGGTGGTAATCTCAGGATTACTACCTGTTCCACGTGCCAGTGAGGGTAAGAATAGGATGCTCTGGCGGATGAACACGTGGCTGATGAACTGGTGTAGGGGGCAGGGCTTCAGATTTCAGGATCATTGGGACCTCTTCTGGGGCCTGTACAAGAGAGACGGGTTACACCTGAACTACAAGGGGATGAATGTCCTTGCAGGGAGGTTCGTTAGTGCTATTGGGGAGGGCTGAAACTAGATTTGCAGGAGGATGGGAACCAGAGTGCCAGAGCAGATAGTGGAGCGGGGGTGAAAATAAATGATATTAAAAGTTCATACAAAACCACAAATAGAAGAGTTGTGTGTGGTGGTAATAATCTTCTGAGGTGTGTCTATTTCAATGCAAGGACTATTGCAGGGAAGGCAGACAAGCTGAGGGCATAGACTGACACACGGAATTACGATATTATAGCCATTAGTGAAACTTGGCTACAGGAGGGGCAGGACTGGCAGCTTAATGTTCCAGGGTTCTGATGTTTCAGATGTAATAGAGGCAGAGGAATGGAGGGTGGGGGGGGAGCGGTGGTGGCATTGCTAGTCAGGGAAAATGTTACAGCAGTGCTCAGGCAGGACAGATTAGAGGGCTTGTCTACCGAGGCTATATGGGTGGAGCTGAGAAACAGGAATGGTATGACCACATTAATGGGGTTGTATTATAGACCACCCAATAGTCAGCGAGAATTGGAGGAACAAATCTGCAGAGAGATAGCAGACAACTGCAGGAAAGATAAAGTTGTGATAGGAGGGGATTTTAATTTTCCACATATTGATTGGGCTCCCATACTGTTAAAGGTCTAGACTGGTTAGAGTCTGTAAAATGTGTTCACGAAAGTTTTCTAAATCAACATATAAAGGTACTACCTAGAAAAGATGCAATATTAGATCTCCTATTATGAAACGAGTTAGGACAGGTGACGGAAGTGTGTATAGGGGAACACTTCGGTTACAGTGATCGTAACACCATTAGTTTCAACTTGATCATGGACAAGGATAGATCTGGTCCTCGGGTTGAGGTTCTGAACTGGAAAAAGGCCAAATTTGAAGAAATGAGAAAGGATCTAAAAAACGTGGATTGGGACAGGTTGTTCTCTGGCAAGGATGTGATTGGTAGGTGGGAGGCCTTCAAAGGAGAGATTTTGAGAGTGCAGAGTTTGTATGTTCCTGTCAGGATTAAAGGCAAAGTGAATAAGAATAAAGAACCTTGGTTCTCAAGGGATATTGGAACTCTGATAAAGAAGAAGAGAGAGATGTATGACATGTATAGGAAACGGAGCAAATAAGGTGCTTGAGAAGTATAAAAAGTGCAAAAAGTACTTAAGAAAGAAATCAGGAGGGCTAAAAGAAGAACAACAGGAATTCTGCAGATGCTGGAAATTCAAGCAACACACATCAAAGTTGCTGGTGAACGCAGCAGGCCAGGCAGCATCTCTAGGAAGAGGTGCAGTCGACGTTTCAGGCCGAGACCCTCCGCTAAAAGAAGACATGAGTTTGCTTTGGCAGTCAAGGTGAAGGATAATCCAAAGAGCTTCAACAGGTATATTAAAAGCAAAAGGATAGTAAGGGATAAAATTGGTCCTCTTGAAGATCAGAGTGGTCAGTTATGTATGGAAGCAAAAGAAATGGGGGAGGTCTTAAATGGGTTTTCTGCATCTGTATTTACTAAGGAAACAGGCATGGAGTCTATGGAAATAATGCAAACAAGCAGTGAGGTCATGGAACCTATACAGATTGAAGAGGAGGAGGTGCTTTCTATCTTGAGGCAAATCAGAGTGGATAAATCCCCAGGACCTGACAAGGGTATTCTCTCGGACATTGAAGGAGACTAGTGTCGAAATTGCAGGGGCCCTGGCAGATAGATTTAAAATGTCGGTATCTACGGGTGAGGTGCCAGAGGATTGGAGGATAGCTCATGTTGTTCCGTTGTTTAAAAAAATCTCTAAAAGTAATCCGGGAAATTATAGGCCGGTGAGTCTAACGTCGGTAGTAGGTAAATTATTGGAAGGAGTACTAAGAGATAGGATCTACAAGTATTTGGATAGACAGGGACTTATTAGGGAGAGTCAACATGGCTTTGTGCGTGGTAGGTCATGTTTAACCAATCTATTGGAGTTTTTCGAGGAGGTTACCAGGAAAGTGGATGAAGGGAAGGCAGTGGATATTGTCTACATGGATTTCAGTAAGGCCCTTGACAAGGTCCCGCATGGGAGGTTAGTTAGGAAAATTCAGTCGCTAGGTATACATGGAGAGGTGGTAAATTGGATTAGACATTGGATCAATGGAAGAAGCCAAAGAGTGGTGGTAGAGAATTGCTTCTCTGAGTGGAGGCCTGTGACTAGTGGTGTGCCACAGGGATCAGTGCTGGGTCCATTGTTATTTGTCATCTATATCAATGATCTGTATGATAATGTTGTAAATTGGATCAGCAAATTTGCTGACGATACAAAGATTGGAGGTGTAGTGGACAGTGAGGAAGGTTTTCAAAGCTTGCAGAGGGATTTGGACCAGCTGGAAAAATGGGCTGAAAAATGGCAGATGGAGTTTAATACAGACATGTGTGAGGTATTGCACTTTGGAAGGACAAACCAAGGTAGAACATACAGGGTTAATGGTAAGGCACTGGGGAGTGCAGTGGAACAGAGGGATCTGGGAATACAGGTACAAAATTCCCTAAAAGTGGCGTCACAGGTAGATAGGGTCATAAAGAGAGCTTTTGGTACATTGGCCTTTATTAATCGAAGTATTGAGTATAAGAGTTGGAATGTTATAGTGAGGTTGTATAAGGCATTGGTGAGGCTGAATCTGGAGTATTGTGTTCAGTTTTGGTCACCAAATTACAGGAAGGATATTAATAAGGCTGAAAGAGTGCAGAGAAGGTTTACAAGGATGTTGCCGGGACTTGAGAAGCTGAGTTAAAGAGAAAGGTTGAATAGGTTAGGACTTTATTCCCTGGAGCGTAGAAGAATGAGAGGAGATTTGATAGAGATATATAAAATTATGATGGGTATAGATAGAGTGAATGCAGGTAGGCTTTTTCCACTGAGGCTAGGGGAGAAAAAAACAGAGGACATGGGTTAAGGGTGAAGCGGGAAAAGTTTGAAGGGAACATTAGGGGAGGATTCTTCACACCGAGAGTGATGGGAGTGTGGAATGAGCTGCCAGGTGAAGTGGCAAATGTGGGCTCACTTTTAATATTTAAGAAAAACTTGGACAGGTACATGGATGAGAGGTGTATGGAGGGATACGGTCTAGGTGCAGGTCAGTGGGACGAGGCAGAAAAATGGTTCGGCACAGTCAAGAAGGGCCGAAAAGCCTGTTTCTGTGCTGTAATGTTCTATGGTTCTATGTAGGCCCATGGCTTCCTCTTGTGCTATGATGAGGCTCCCCTCAGGGTGGAGCAGCAATACCTTATATTCTGTCTGGGTAGCCTCCAATCTGATGGCATGAATATGATTTCTCCTTCCAGTAAAAAAAATACCCTCCCCTCCCCTCTGTTTCTTTACCCCACTTTGGCCTCTTACCTCTCCTGACTTGTCTATCACTTCCTACTGGTACCCCTCCTCCTTCCCTTTCTCCTATGGTCCACTCTCCTCTCCTATGAGATTCCTTCATCTCCAGCCCTTGACCTCTCCCACCTACCTGGCTTCACCCATCACCTTCTAGCTATCCTCTTTCCCCTACCCCCACCTTTTTTGTTTTGCTGTCTTCCCCCTTCCTTTCCACTTTTGAAACAGGGTCTCAGCCCGAAACGTCGACTTGTTTGTTCATTTCCATGGATGCTGTCTGACCTGCTGAGTTCTTCCAGCATCTTGTGTATATTCCATGAAGTGAGCTCTGTATACATATATTTGCAGTGCCATAAAGTTTTGCTACAATCATGGCGTGAAAGGTTATTAACACTAAGGGACATGACATTACTATCCAGCACTAATATTCACTCCTAGGCTGTTTCTAATTAGCAGTTCAAAATGAAAATCCAAAGTAAAGAGAGGTCAAAGGGCTGCTAATGCATCTCTTTGCAACATTCTGACGTATAAAAATACAGTGTAGATTTGTTGTTCTTTAGTTTCATTTTTAAGCTAAAAATTTAATGGACTGCACTTATTATTGTCCTGTCAGATTGGGTCAATCTACAATGAAAACCCAAAAGACCTTCATCAATTTACCAATATCCAAAGCATTGTTTCAATTATAATTATTTACCCCAAGTTATTTTAAAATTCCATGGATACATAAGAAAGCAGTTAATGAAGCCAACTATATGATATGGTTTGTATAATAACATGCTTTTTAAATGAAAGTGGAGATGGATACATTCACAATTAAGTTGGAGCCAGTCATATGAGATTTTCCCACATGTCTCCAGTATGTTGTAGATCATGAGATATATCTGGTGTACTACAGACTGTATATTAAGAAGGATTACAGTTCTGGACACAATTGTACTTCATGTCTTGGATGTGGGGACTGTGGAAAATTTATGAATTGTTGTATATTGGTTGGCTGAGGAAAGTTCCAGCAACTCCTGCATGCTTGTTGTTACCATGGAGAACAATGGAAGTCCCAGTTGCTGAGGTAGTTTAGAATATAAAAGAACATATTAATCCAGCGCCATCCAAAATGCTTCACATTGACATGTTCATTATTGATAACAAGAAAATGGAGGAGAACATTGGGGGTTACATTGTCAATTGGAGGGTCAGAATTAAAATCAAAATCAGGTTTATTACCACTGACATATGACATGAAATTAATTGTGCTATCACAGCTGTACAGTGCAAGACAAAAATACTATAAGTTATCATAAAACAAAATCAATAAATAATGTGAAAGAGTAATAGTGACATAGTGCTTATGAGTTCACGGACCATTAGGAAATCTAATGGTGGAGGAGAAGAAGCTATTCCTAAAGTGTTAACTGTGCCATCAGGCTCCAGTACCTTCATCCTGATGGTAGTAATGAGAAGAGGTCATATCCTGGAAAGTGGGAGTCCATCATGATGGATGCCGCCTTCATTTAGCAAGAATAATTCTGATCACTTTCATAGACAGAGCATGCGTGGAACAAGAGACTATACCTTAAAACTCTTTAAGACGCAAGATCTAACCTTTGTAAAAGCCATGTGCATCACAGGACCTGTTGAAGGGTCTCAGCCTGAAACACTCACTATACTTTTATCCATAGACACTGCCTGGCCTGCTGAGTTCCTCCAGTATTTTGTGTGTGTTGAAAGGTAGATAGTGTTGTTTGTGAGCTTCCATCTTCCTATTTAAAGGAGCCTGCTTTGTAATAAAACTAGACATGTGATACCAGCTTGTAGAAACAAACAGTAGGCGCTGGCACTGATGATCTCATCCATAGCTTGTTCAGAAGGAAGGAGATATGACATTTACTAACAATGATACCAAGGGAAGTCCCTCAGACAGTGGCATAGTAAAAGATTGCATTGAGTTCGCAACTTGTATTTGTATTTATTTTATTTGTTACATCCAAGCCAGTAAAAATCCTTACGTTGCGTCTCTGTTGCAATGTACAAAGAGCAGAAATGTTGGAGGATATTACCCAAACATTAAAATTGTGTACATAATTGTTTTGTATACATGTATGTGCAGTCAGATACACAATCAGATCAATGTACAGTCAGATACACAATCAGATCAATGTACAGTCAGATACGCAATCAGATCAATGTGTATTGATAAATCTGATCACCTGGTGAAAGAAGCTGTCCTGGAGCCTGTTGCTCCCTAGCCTTAATGTTGCGGTACGGTATGCCAGATGGTAGTGTTGTATATTTGCAATCTATCTTAATGTTTAATTAGGTAGCGCATGTATCACGTTTCATGCTCTGAATGTATCTTTATTTCTCATTCTCGTTCCATACTCCCTCACATCACGTGTTGTTGTGTCTCTGACTGACGCCGTCATCACTGTACCTGGCAAGTGTCAATCTACATTAACTGACCTTACCATTTCAATACATGACATTCCTCCCTTCCTGAGAAATGAACATTAGTGTTGTAGAACACATTCATCGTACAGATTTAACCATTTCAATTCAACACATATTCTCTGATATGCATGACTATAAACTACACATTTTTTTGTTTCAACTTAATGATAACTCTGGAACTGAAAACTTCATTTTCAGCTTACATCAGTTTTCATTGTTTCAAAATCCACAACTTAAAGCTCTACTTCAATACAAAGTCGTTAAACTTCAGAGGTTGTTTTCTAACCCTTTGAGGTATTTCTACCAGTTTCTCTTTGCTTTCAAAGTTTGGTAATTTCTTTTGCTTACTACGAACCTGAGCTTTTCTGTAACTGTCCATCAGTTTGTCCTTCTGTCTTGGTACGTCATTGTCAAATCCTTGCATACTGCACTCCAGTTGGAGATTCAACTACCACTTGATTTCCTGATTTCCTCACCACCCTGTGTGGTGTTGTGTTGAAAGGTGCAGTGAATTTGTTCACCTTTTTTTGCTGGATAAGCACAGTGTTCGCAATTTCTACAGTAGACTCTAGTGCTTTCTCTGTGATCATTTGCATACAGCTTGTACTTTCCTTTCTGTTCGGCATCCCGATCTTGTACTTCCAGTTCTGCCGTGTGTACCTCCTTGATGTCTGATAACTTTCCCCTCACTTTGCAGTTGTAGAGAAGTTCAGCAAGACTTTTCCTTGTAGTGGCATGTTCCAACATCTATATATAGTCACATTCATTCTCAGGTCACATTTCCAGTCAAGTCCTTCTGCTTGAGCAATCCTAATCCTTTTCATCAGTGGTGCATTTTGCTGCTCCACCATTTGCCTGAGCCCACTTTGGCATTGTTTTCAGGTGTTTGATTCTATTGCTCTCACAATGTTCCTTGACCCGTTCAGATCTGAATTGAGATCCGTTATCTGATTTGCTAGAAATGGGCAGTCGATGTCTACTGAAAATGTTCTCCAGTCTGTCAATAACTCTCTTCACAGTTGAAGAGGTCAAGATGTCATATTCATAAAATCGGTGTAGTAATCAACTAGAATGGAATGGTTTGTTGGTAATGGTCCAAGCAAATCAACAGCTACCTCCTGCCAAGGACAATCTTGTAACAGTGTCAATTTTAGTGGTTTTTGAGAGTTGGGTCTAGATACAGTTTGACATCCGTGACAAGTTTTGCAGTATTTCTCAGCTGCTTGATTCTTACCAGGCCATCAAACCTTGGTTCTGAGATGCTGATT
This sequence comes from Mobula hypostoma, assembly GCF_963921235.1. NCBI lineage: Eukaryota > Metazoa > Chordata > Chondrichthyes > Myliobatiformes > Myliobatidae > Mobula > Mobula hypostoma. The sequence continues at coordinate 49,201,125 of NC_086101.1, forward strand.
TTTACCAACTATTCCCAAGTGTCCTTCATGAGCTAGGGCAAATGCCCATCTATGCAAGGCTTTAGGTAACACAATCCGTATCCCTCTGAGGATAAGATGACACACTACACACAGCTCATTTGCAATGGGTGCATATGCCTTACAGTTCTCAAAGAGTCTATTCATGATGGCTTAATGCACTTCCTGCAGCTCCAGATCTGTGGCTGATGCTTTCTCTACCTCTCGTGTTGTCAGGGCTTCAGCAGTCACAGCTATGAACCTGACATATTCCTCAGAATCATGCTTGTGTCTCTCTTTTTGAGCATTCTCACCCACTAGCCTCGACAGTGGGTCTGCAATGTTCTGTTTTCCTGGCATGTGTCTGACTCTGTAGTCATATGGCTGCAATGTCAAGACCCACTGCGCTCTGTTTGTGCATGGTTTAGATCTTGGGCTGTAAATCATCTCCAAAGGATCAGGTCAAATTTTCTCCCATACAAATAAGGATGAAGTCTTTCACAGGCCCATACTAGTGCTAATGCTTCTCACTCTGTTTGTGAGTATTTTCATTCACAGTCTGTGAGACTATGGCTCACATAGCAGAGAGGTACCATTTCTTCATTTTGTTTTTGTGTGAGTACTGCCCCCAGTCTGACTGGGCTGAGAATTTGCTACTACATTAGTTGGTACATCTTTATCGAAGTAGGCCAATGTACCTGCTTTCGCTAGGCCCTCTTTTAAACCTTAAGAATGCTCATTTCTGTTCTTCTTCAAACTTGAACTGGGTGTCCTTCCTGGTCAATCTTCTCAGTGGTTCTGACAAAGTTGAAAAGTGTAGTATGACTCTGCTGCTGTACCCAACAAGACCGACGAAACTTCTCAGTTCTGTGATGTTTTGTGGTTCACGAGCCTCCATTACTGCTCGCACTCTCTCCTCAGCTGGTCTGATGCCTTTCTATGATGCGAGAAATCCCATGAAAACTAGTCTGTCCATGTTGAACTGACATTTCTCCGGGTTCAGTGTCAGTCTAGACTCTGTGAGTTTCTTTAAGACAGCATGCGGTCTCCCATCAAGCAGTTTTTGGTTAGACGCATATACAATCACATCATAGAAACATAGAAAATAGGTGCAGGAGTAGGCCATTCGGCCCTTCGAGCCTGCACCGCCATTTATTATGATCATGGCTCATCATCCAACTCAGAACCCCGCCCCAGCCTTCCCTCCATACCCCCTGACCCCCGTAGCCACAAGGGCCATATCTAACTCCCTCTTAAATATAGCCAATGAACTGGCCTCAACAGTTTCCTGTGGCAGAGAATTCCACAGATTCACCACTCTCTGTGTGAAGAAGTTTTTCCTAATCTCGGTCCTAAAAGGCTTCCCCTCTATCCTCAAACTGTGACCCCTCGTTCTGGACTTCCCCAACATCGGGAACAATCCTCCTGCATCTAGCCTGTCCAATCCCTTTAGGATCTTATACGTTTCAATCTGATCCCCCCTCAATCTTCTAAATTCCAACGAGTACAAGCCCAATTCATCCAGTCTTTCTTCATATGAAAGTCCTGCCATCCCAGGAATCAATCTGGTGAACCTTCTTTGTACTCCTTCTATGGCAAAGGTGTCTTTCCTCAGATTAGGGGACCAAAACTGCACACAATACTCCAGGTGTGGTCTCACCAAGGCCTTGTACAACTGCAGTAGTACCTCCCTGCTCCTGTACTCGAATCCTCTCGCTATAAATGCCAGCATACCATTTGCCTTTTTCACCGCCTGCTGTACCTGCATGCCCACTTTCAATGACTGGTGTATAATGATACCCAGGTCTCGTTGCACCTCCCCTTTTCCTAATCGGCCACCATTCAGATAATAATCTGTTTTCCTATTTTTGCCACCAAAGTGGGTAACTTCACATTTATCCACATTAAATTGCATCTGCCATGAATTTGCCCACTCACCCAACCTATCCAAGTCACCCTGCATCCTCTTAGCATCCTCCTCACTGCTAACACTGCCACCCAGCTTCGTGTCATCCGCAAACTTGGAGATGCTGCATTTAATTCCCTCATCCAAGTCATTAATATATATTGTAAACAACTGGGGTCCCGGCACTGAGCCTTGCGGTACCCCACTAGTCACCGCCTGCCATTCTGAAAAGGTCCCGTTTATTCCCACTCTTTGCTTCCTATCTGCTAACCAATTCTCCACCCACACCAATACCTTACCCCCAATACAGTGTGCTTTAAGTTCGCACACTAATCTCCTGTGTGGGACCTTGTCAAAAGCCTTTTGAAAATCCAAATATACCACATCCACTGGTTCTCCCCTATCCACTCTACTAGGTACATCCTCAAAAAATTCTATGAGATTCGTCAGACATGATTTTCCTTTCACAAATCCATGCTGACTTTGTCCGATCATTTCACCGCTTTCCAAATGTGCTGTTATCACATCCTTGATAACTGACTCCAGCAGTTTCCCCACCACCGACGTTAGGCTAACCAGTCTATAATTCCCCGGTTTCTCTCTCCCTCCTTTTTTAAAAAGTGGGGTTACATTAGCCACCCTCCAATCCTCAGGAACTAGTCCAGAATCTAACGAGTTTTGAAAAATTATCACTAATGCATCCACTATTTCTTGGGCTACTTCTTTAAGCACTCTAGGATGCAGACCATCTGGCCCTGGGGATTTATCTGCCTTCAATCCCTTCAATTTACCTAACACCACTTCCCTACTAACATGTATTTCGCTCATCTGAGATGTTCTCAATCCCTTCCATTCCAGCTAAAGCATTTGCTATCTCATGCTGGTACTGCTCACTGGCTGATGACACACTAAATATCTGTCCTGTGTACCTGTTCACACCATTATGCACAGTAAATGTGGATATCTCTCTAGATTCTGGGGATAGTTCTAGCCGGTGATAGCCCCATTTCAAGTCTAGTTTGCTAAACACCGCAGCTCCATTCATATCCTGTAGTATCTCATCTACAGTTGGAATGGGATATCTCTCCCTCACAATTGCCTTATTTGCCCTTCTCATGTCTAGGCACATTCTGATGTCCTAGTTGGGCTTTGGTAAAATTACTAATGGGTTAACCCAAGGAGTTGGACCTTCAACTTTCTCAATAATGTCCAGTTTCATTAGCTGTTCAATTTTTTCTCAACAGCCTCCGTTAAGTTGTGAGGTATGCGTCTGTGCGGCTGGGCCACAAGCTTGACCTTTGGATCAATGTACAGACTGATCTGCTTCGTGTTCAGCTTTCCTCCCCCTTCAAAAACACTTTTGGGTACTGTAGCTTGAATGATTCTTTAACGTCTGTCACTACTGACACATTTTCTCCAATCTTTAACGCAATTTTGTAGCTGTTTCTCTAGCTAGGAGTGGTTCTCCGTTGCCTTTTATCACGGTGAACTCTGCCTGGTCTGTTCTGTTTCCAACACTTACTTCACATTCAGACCCCCTTTACCTCCACTGATGTGCTGGATGAATATGGGTACAGCTTTCTCTTCTGCTTAGGAATATATGAATGGCACTTTATCTTCTCTGACTTGAGTTTTTCCCGCATGTTTTCACCCAGTATATTACTTCTGGCTCCTGAATCAACTAGCACGCACAAATTTACACCCCCTACACAAAAAGTATTTTTTTCAGATGACTCTGTTTCATTAACAACAAACGCAAATTCCTTCTGTTCATTCTCAACATTGTTCACTTTTTGTATCTTTAATCCTTTTGTCTGCCACATTTTTGCAAAGTGGTCCTTCCCAGTGCATTGCCTGCACATCTGTTTATAAGCTGGGCAATTCGGATCTCCACCCAAGTGACCTGTGTTTCTGCATCTGTAGCATTTCCTTTCACTTGTATCAGTAGACTTTCTTCTTCCCTCTGTCCTTTTGCCATGCGTTGTGTCCTCACAGTGTGAAACATGGCGCCCAGTCTCTGGCTGGCTCCCTCAGCTGACAACTATTCCTCTTCTTTTTCACATTGTGCCGCTATTTCCAGTGTGTGGGCAAGCGTTAGACCCTGCATATTCTCCAGTAGTTTTCGCCGCACATATACTAAGTTACATTTTCCCACCATGGCATCCTCGATTTGGTTGTCCATGTCAGTCAGAAAATCACAGTCTCTTGCTGCCTGCTAAAGGTGAGTAAAGAACTGTTGAACCATCTCACCTTGTTTTTGGGCAAGATGATGAAAATGCTGCCGGGCAAACGTAGTGCTGACCTGGGGAGCGAAGTGGGCATTCGACACATCCACCACTGCCGCATAGACTGTGACTTGTCCCATGTTTGGTAGTGTTGAGAATATATCCTGCACATCCGGAGGAGAAGATGGCAGCGCGACGCAGCGCGCGCGGCCTCTCTGGTGATGAATATCTGTAATCTGTCAAGTAGGATGCCATGCACAATCCTGATTTGATGGAGGCAGACATGAGAGCACGGAGGAACATCTGGTGAAAACTTCTGAAATGCCTGCTTCACTGCCGCTGCTACTGTGTGATCCAAAATCTCTGGAGGGGAAGGCCCCAAGTCCTCGGCTTTGCCTGTTGCTTGGCAGCCGGGGCCGGGTTCGAAGTGCTCGGCAGAGATGGTGCTCGATGCTCGGTGTCGGAGGCTCAAAGTTTTTGGATGGACTCAGAGTCGGACTGTGGCCGGGTACTTCCAGGATGCTGCATTGGCAAGTTTGCAGTGCTGGAAGCTCATGGCAGGGAGAGTTTCTTCCTTCTACCGTCTGTGTGAGATGTTGGGGCTATCGTGACTTTGAGAATTTTTTTTACCATGCCCATGGTCTGCTCTTATCAAATTACGGTATTGCTTTGCACTGTTGTAACTATATGTTATAATTATGTGATTTTTGTCGGTTTTGGTCTTGGTCTGTCTTGTGTTTCTGTGATATCACACCGGAGGAATGTTGTGTCATTTTTTAATGCATGCATTTCTAAATGACAATAAACATCCTCATAATCTAATCTGGTCCTGCAAGGTGCAGAATTAGTGCTCTCCATCTTTGTTTAGTATTATCTGTTGTGTCATCATCCACTTTCAGTCCTTTATCGTCGGTATAAATTTCAAATGAGTTGAGCCACCATGTTCATCTTGGACTTGGCGTAGCTGGCTCCGTAACACAATGGAAGATTTGGATCCCGGACCTCTCCATTCTCATCAACTAACATTAAACTTCCAAAATCCATATCCTCGTCCCCTCTGTTGTGTGTTTGCAGCCTATCTTAGTACTTAATTCTATAGTGCATAGATCATGAATCGACGCTTCAGGCTTGCTTCCATGCTCCCTCACATCACGTGTTGTTCTCTCCCTGACAGATGACATCACTGTACTGGTAGCAGCTGAAACAGTTTGTGGTTGGGATGGCTGGAGTCCCTGATGATCATCCGGTCCCTTTTTACGCACCTGCTGCTGTAAATGCCCTGAATAGAGGAAAGTTCAAATGAGTTGAGCCACAGATGCGCTGGGCTGCCCACACCACTCTCTATGGTGCCCTGTGATTGAGGATAGTACAGTTCCCATACCAGGCGTTGACACAGCCAGTCAGGATGCTGCCCCTGTAGATCTGTGGACTCATGCTGAACTTCTTCAGCCGTCTGAGGCGAAAGAGGTGCTATTGTGCTTTTTTCACCAGACAGCTGGTATGTACAGTCCAGGTGAGATCCTCAGTGATGTGTACACTGAGGAACTTGAAACTACTCACCCTCTCAACTACAATCCCATTGATGTCAATAGGGACTAGCCTGCCTCTTCTCCTCCTGTAATCCATGATCAATTCCTTCATTTTTTCCACATTGAGGGAGAGGTTGTTTCCTTGGCACCACTGTGTCAGGGCGTTGACTTCTTCTATGTAGGCTTTCTCACCGTTGTTGGAAATAAGGCCTATCAATGTTGTGTCATCTGCAAATTTGATCAGCAGATTGGAGCTGTGCATGGCAACACAGTTGTGGTGTATAGGGAGTAGAGGAGAGAGCTCAAGCCACAACCCCGTGTGGCTCCTGTGTTGAGGGTCAGGGGGGCATTGGTAAGGGATCCCATCCTTACCCCCTGCCAGCAATCCGACAGGATGTCCAGGATCCAGCTGCACAAGGCGGGGTGCAGGCCGAGGTCTCTGAGCTTCTTGTCGAACCGGGGTGGGGTGGGGGGGGAGTTATGGTGATGAAGATCACCATAATTGTAGTCCAAGAACAGCTTTCTAACATAAGTATCCCTCTTCTCCAGGTGGGTCAGGACAGTGTGTAGAGCTGCGGCTATGGCATCGTCTGTTGATCAATTATGATGTTAGCCAAATTGTAGGAGGTCCATTGTGTGTGGTAGCATGCTGTGGATGTAGTCTTTGACCGGCCTCTCAAAGCGTTTGCTTATGATTGAGATAAGTGCAACAGGACATCAATCGTTCAGACATATTACCTTGGTTTTCTTTTGTATAGGGACAATGGTGGGTGTTTTGAAGCAGGAGGGCACCACACACTAGGAGAGGGAGAGATTAAAAATGTCTGTACACACACCTGCCAGCTGTGCCATGCACATCCTGGGATGCCGTCTGGCCCCTTTGCCTTGCGCCTGTTGATGCATTGGAACGACCTACATACCTCAGCCTCGGAGATGACCAAGGTGCAGATCGCGTAAACAGCTCTCCTCAGGGGTTCAGTGTTAACAGCTTGAAATGAGTGTAAAGAAGGTTTAAGCCGTCTGGGAGGGAGGCAGCGATGTTGGCTGCACCACTGTGTTTCCCTTTGAAGTCTGAAATGGTGTGCAGACCTTGCCATATGCTTCATGTGTCATTGCTGCAGAGTTGTGCCTGGATTTTTCTCTGTATTGTGGTTTTGCTGTCTTGATGGCGCTTTGTAAATCATACTGACATTTCTTGAGTTCCAACTTGGAGTTTAAAAAATGGTCAGCCTGGTTTAAGCCATGTGGATAGTGCCACAACACACACAGATGGTTGAGGGATAATAACTGCTCCTGAACCTGGTGGTGTGGGTCCTGATGTTCTTGCATCTCTTTCCTGATGGCATCAGTGTTAAGAGAGCATGGCATGGATGATGGATGATGGATAATGGATGCTGCTTTCCTACGACGGTACTCCATGTACAATACATGTGCTTAATAGTAGGAGGGCTTTACCCACGATGGACTGGGCTGTGCCCACTACTTTTTATAGGATTTTCCATTCAAGGATATTGGTGTTTCCATACCAGGCCATGATACAATCAGTCAAAATACTCTCTACTTCCCAACTATGGAAGTTCGTCAAAATTTTTGATAGCAAGCCAAATTTCACAAAGTTTTAAGAAAGAATTATTGCCATGTTTTCCTTGTAATGGCACTAATGTGCTGGACCCAGGGCAGATCTACTGAAACGATAACACTTCACTACTGGTTCCCTGAAGAGAACTGGCTCATGGACCTCTGGTTTCCTCCTCCCGAAGTCAATAATCAGCTCCTTGATCTTGCTGACATTGAGTGAGAGGTGGTTGTTGTGGCACCCCTCAGCCAGATTTTCATTCTCTCTCCCATATGCTGATATATCATTACCTTTGATTAGGCCCATGACAGCAGTGTCATCAGCAAACTTAAATATGGCAATGGAATGGTGCTTAGCCTCACAGTCATAGGTGTAAGGTAAGTAGAACAGGGGGCTAAGCACACAGCCTTGTGGTGCACCTGTGCTGATGGACATTGTGGAGGAGAAGTTATTGCCAATCTGAACTGATTGGGGTCTGCAAGTCAGAAAATTGATGATCCAGTTACACAAGAATATATTGAGGCCTAGTTTTTGAATGAAATTTATTGATTAGTTTTGAGGAGATGGTAGTATTGAATGCCGAGCTGTAGTCAATGAGAAGCATCTCAATGTATCCATCTCCACTGTTCAGATTTTCCAGGGTTGAGTGAAGACCCAATGAAATAGCATCTGCTGTTGACCTGTTGTGATAGTAGACAAATTGGAGCAGATCTAAGTTGGTTTTCAGCTAGAGTTGATATGTTTCATCACCATCCTCTTAAGCACTTTCTCACAGTGGATGTAAGTTCTACTGGACAAGGCAGGTTACCGCGTTTTTCTTGGGCACTGGTATAATTGAAGCCTGCTTAACTGTCAAAGAGAGAGGTTAAAGATATTGACAAACACTTTAGCCAGTTGACCAGCACAGGTCTTTATACTTGGCCATGTACCCCACCTGGGCCAATTCCATGGGTTCACCTTCCTAAAGGATGCTCGCACATCAGCAGCTGCGACCAAAATCACAGTGTCTTCAGGGGCTGAGGGAGTTTTTGAAGTTGCCTCTGTGTTCTGTCAGTTAAAGTGAGCATAAAAGACAGTGAGCCCTTCTGGGAGCAAAACTTTCTTGTCATCAGTATTGTTTAGTTTCACTTTGTAAGAGGTGGCAGCATCCAAGCCCTGCCACATCCTTCAGTGATTCACGTTTGGGCAGGAATTGCCACTTTGCATGTAAGCTGGCTTTCTGGAAATCATACTTGGACCTCATGTATTTTACTTGGTCACCAGACCTGAATGCCACTAATCTGGCCCTCAGCAGATTGTGGATCTCATGGTCTACCCAGGGCTTATGCTTAGGCAAGATTGTTAATGATTTTGTGGGGACACAGTCATCTATGAGTTTTTATAAAGTCCTTGACAAAGGTGGTGTATTCATTCAGATTCTCTGATGAGCCCTCGAACACTGCCCAGTCCACCCACTCGGAGCTGCTCCTCTACCTCCTGCAACCACCACTTCATTGTCTTTACTTCTGTAGCCTCGCTCCCTAATGTCTAAAAAGGACAGACAAATGATCAGATTTCCCAAAATGCCGTCTAAGGATTGAACAATAGTCATTCCTTATGGTAGCTTTGCAGTGATCAGGAATGTTGGGACCCTGGTGATATGTTGATGATAATTGGGCAGAGATTCCTTCAAGCAAGCCTGATTGAAGTCTCCAGCATGATTTAAAGGCATTAGGGTGGGCTGTTTCTTGTTTTCTGATGGCGTCACTCAGTAAATTGAGTCCCTGGCTAACATTAACCTTTGATTATACGTAAATTGCAGTCAGGGTCGTGGAGAGCTCTCCTGGTAAGTAGCACTGTTGGCACTTAATCAGGTCAGGGGAACAAGAGTGTGACAAGCCTACTGCGTCAGAACACCACAAAGAGTTCATCATGAAACACAGACATCCTCCCTTCTTTTGCCTTCTCCAAATCAACAGCCCGATCCATTCAGTATATTGAGAAGCCCTTGGGTCTGATAGCTGAATCCAGTGTGTCACCAAAAAACACAGCATGCAGCAATCCCTCATTTCTTTCCAATGCAGCAGTCTTGCCCTTAGGTCCTCAATCTTGTTCTTCAGTGACTGTACATTTGCTAACAAGATACTGGGTAGAGGAAGGTTCATAGCCCGTCGTTTTAGTTTGGCTTAGAGTCCTCCCTTCCTTCCTCTCTTTCAGCCTTGGCATACTTTCATCTGCTTTAAGGTGCCCTACCTGCATTCTTGAGAGTTAAGTTCTTCAGAAAGTTGTGAAATCACCAGTTCATTAAGGCAGTTCAAAAGTACATTACTTAAAGTGAAATTACAGGCTGCTGACTGCAGTGAGAATAGTTCAGAAGAAGTATATTTAACCATTTTGTGTGCTGCCCACAAAACATCACTGCTTCACCAGTGCCACCTTGTGTGTTTTCATACCAAACCCCATCAGTCTGTAGTGTTACCTGTCTGTTCATGTGTCTGTCTATGCTTTTGTATCTGCTTCAACCATTTTCCCTGATAACACATCCCAAGCACCTACGGCTGGCTCTCTGTGCAAAAAGCTTGCCTTGCACATTTCTTCTAATTGTTGCCCTTCTCATCTTAAAGCTCTGCTCTCTAGTGTTCGACATTTCTACCCGAGGGCAAAGACTTTGGATTAATGTTTCGGTTTGATGAGCTTTCATGAAGCGCCTGATTTGCTGAGTCTGTACAGCATTTTCTGCTTTAGTTTCAGATTTCCACATCTGGAAATTTTCTACTTTTTGAATATCCACACTAATCAAGATTAAGGTTCATTCACACACATACTCTGCAAACAGGAAAAGAAATGAAAGGCAATGTGATCGAAGGCAACAGAGAAGTCAAACTGCTGAGAGTTATAACAGTATTTTGCTTAGTGTCAGCAGTGTATAGATTAGATGAAACTGGGAAACGGACTTGAGGACTATTTTGGACTAATTACTGTGCAAAGTAGTGTGGAAATGGAATTACCATCTTTGTTTTTAGCTCTCTTGATTTTGGGGGAGAGAGGAGAGCAGATGGAATAACAAACCATACAGAAGAAACTCCAGGGATCGAGAATCTCCTCTGGCGGGCCATGAAAGATTTGAGCAGGGCAGCAAGGTGTATCTGAGAGGCAGCAGAGGTTGACAGCAGTAGGGCAACTTGAGTTTATGACTAGGAAACTGCACCAGTTGAGAAGAAAATGAATCCATGGAGAAGTTGTGTGAGATTGACACAATAGGAAATATTGCAGCAGCAGGGGATATGGAAGCCAAAGGGGAATGAATTGGAGTTCTTGGTGGCTGTGGAATAGTTAGCAAAGTTTACGTACAATGAAGTCCCTTTGTATTGACTGAGAGAATTTGAAATTCTAGATTTGGTGCACACTAAAGAGCTGTAAGTTCCTCCAGTAATGAATTAAATTGCAGATATGGGAAAGGTACGGACACATTGTTCATCAGATCACTTAGTACAGGGGAGGCAAACCTATGGCACCCAAGCTCACGAAGGCACGTGAAAAATTCCTTGGCGCTCAGCATGCAGTGCCGCTCCTCGATCCCTTAAACTTCACCCATAATAAAAAAGTACTTAATGGTTATCCTTACTGCCAACTGAAGCAGTGTCCATTTTGTTTATTACACCCGTGAGCACTGAGAACATCTCATGCCAGCTTTGCGCCTGCCAGACTGTTGCAAGCACACCTGATGTTGGATGATGCATTTTGGAATCCTTGCAGACATCATGTACGCATCAGTACTTACATAGTTATAATAATAGTACTAGTTAGAAATTATGTTATTTTTCAGTTGTCTTTAAAAGATTAATATTAATAATTTGAACAGGTTTTCTAAAATGCCTCATTTATTTCAGTCAGTCTCTGTTATACTTTTATTAATGGTACAACTATCAATACATGTAAGTAAACAGCAGGGCTAATTCCTTTTCCTTAAAAAAGTCCATAATTATTATTACTAATTCATTAATCAATAATAATCACTGCTCAACATTACCAAAGCATGCAAGAGAAGTTTTGTTAGCAGATAATCGCTAATTTGGGTACGCACTCTCAAAAAGGATATTTCACTAAGTGTAAGACCTCATTATGAGTATCATAGTACTGCTTTGCAATGAGACTTGATAACCTGCACTAGGTTTACAGACTTGAAGCAGGTATACAAAGCATTCCTTGAAAGCAAAGGGTTAAATTTTCCTACTCAGAACAGAAGGCAACAAAGACTGTATGTTTCAAAGTTCAAAGTAAAGTTTAATATCAAAGTAAATATGTCACCATATGCAATCCTGAGATTCATTTTCCTTTGGACATACTCAACAAATCTGTAGAATAGTAACTATAACACGAGGAATTCTGCAGATGCTGGAAATTCTAGCAACACACATCAAAGTTGCTGGTGAACGCAGCAGGCCAGGCAGCATCTCTAGGAAGAGGTACGGTTGACGTTTCGGGCCGAGACCCTTCGTCAGGACTAACTGAAAGAAGAGCTAGTAAGAGATTTGAAAGTGGGAGGGGGAGGGGGAGATCCAAAATGATAGGAGAAGACAAGAGGGGGAGGGATGGAGCTAAGAGCTGGACAGTTGATTGGCAAAAGGGATATGAGAGGATCATGGGACAGGAGGCCCAGGGAGAAAGAAGGGGGTGGAACCCAGAGGATTGACAAGGGGTATAGTGAGAGGGACAGAGGGAGAAAAAGGAGAGAGAGAGAAAGAATGTGTGTATATAAATAACTAACGGATGGGGTACGAGGGGGAGGTGGGACATTAGCAGAAGTTTGAGAAGTCAATGTTCATGCCATCAGGTTGGAGGCTCCCCAGATGGAATATAAGGTGTTGTTCCTCCAACCTGAGTGTGGCTTCATCTTTACAGTAGAGGAGGTTGTGGATAGACATATCAGAATGGGAAAGGGATGTGGAATTAAAATGTGTGGAATAGTAACTATAACAGGATCAATGAAAGATCAACTAGAGCGCAGAAGACAACAAACTGTGCAAATGCAAATATAAACAAAAAGCAATAAATAATGAGAGCAAGGTAAAGTGTTCTTATAGTGCAATCACCGGTTATGGAACACCTTAACGGATGGGCAGTGTAGTTATTCCCCTTTGTTGAACAGCCTGTATTAACTGTTCTTGAACCTAGTGGTGTGAGTCCTGAGACTTGTACCTTCTACCTGATGGCAGCAGCAAGGCCTGGATGGTGTAGTTTCTGATGATGGATGCTGCTTTCTTATGATAACATTTCATGTGGATGTGCTCAATGGCTGAGATGACTTTACCCTTGATGTATTGGCCCGAATCCACTACCTTTATTAGGATTTTTTAAAATTCAAAGGCATTAGTGTTCCCATACCAGACCATGTTGCAGCCAGTCAGTATGCTTTCCACAGCACATCTATAGAAGTTCATCAAAGATTTAGATGCCATGATTAATCTCCGCAGACTCATAAGGAAGTCAAGGCGCTGCTATGCTTTCTCTGCAATTGCACTTAGGTGCTGGATCCAGTACATGTCCTCTGAAATAGTAACACCCAGAAATTTAAAGTTGCCACCTATCTCCACCTCTCATCCTCAAAGATTAGATTAGATTTATTAGTCACATTACCTTGGACCAAGATGTAATGAAAGTTATGTAACATAGAGAATGTGAAGGTTAGGAGCAGGATATGTAAGAAGTAAGTTGGGAATAGAAAGAAGATCCCATGACCGGGAATTCATCTTTGCATCGGCAATATCCAAAAATATTATTCGCCAATGTTCTAAAGAATCTTGTGATACACCTGTCAACATTGTAGATATAGCAGCAGCTCAAAACTTTCATGGCATGTAGATGAAGGAAAAGACACTGTGGTTATCAAATGATGATCTTGTCAGGAGCAGCCTTTGGATCTTTCTACTTAGAATAGGAAGAACATGACACTCGCTCTCTCCATTATCCATGATCAACTGTGAAATTCTCTACTGTCAGTCACATGGACACTTCTAAGTGTCTCTACTCTAGTTCCAGCTTTGTGGAAATTCCTTTGATTGTTTCCATTTTATCGAATACTTTGTGGCCAGAATATGCCCAGGCGAGGCTTCTCCTCCAATCCTGTCATCTCTGTGACCCATTAGTTGCCTCACGTATCCCAAAGATGTGTTGGTAGGCTAATTGATTACTGTAAATTGCCACTAGTATAGGAAGGTAGCAGGAGAATTGGCTAAGTTTGATGTGAGCATGTGAGAGAACATGTTGTTGGCGAATGGTTCAGATGGGAGAGCTTGGAAGGCTGGCATAGTCTCAAAGGTCTGAACAGTCCACTTTGTTGTAATAAAATCTGAAAAGTAAATGAGTTCTAATGTTTATTTTTTAATTGTAAAAAAAGGAACATTTGTGATCTTAGTAAATGTCAGAACAGCTTAATGGATGGTTCCTAAGTGCTCAGATTTTGCAACTATAACTTAAAGAAGGACTTGAACAAGTTAGTAAATTGTACAGGATATAGTCTAAGGCCCACAAAGACATCACTTTACAAATGTAACTCAGAAGAGCAATATTGCATGTTATATTTAATGAAACATAGCCTGGAAACATCTGCAGAATTTGTATTGACAGTATCTGGAAAATGATTACAATGGGGCGCATTGTAAGAAAGTTATTCTCTGCTTGGTAAGGTGTCCCTGAAGTTACTTGTTCTGGGACTCTGACATCTCCGTGTGATATAAATGTTAATACCTCATATTTGAAACAGACGTGCATGGAGGGAATTAAATTTTTATTTTCCCCTGGTAGCTTAAGCATTGATCCAGGGCTCACACAAAGACTCCAACCTGCTCCTCAGCATTATGTTTCTAATTGCATCTCTTTCCCGCAGCCTGTGGGATTAACAGCATCTGGTTTCTCAGATGGAGGGAAGGTCATCCTGGGAACCTCTAGCTGTGAACTACACTTCAAAATGTCATCGGGATCATGTAGAGCATCTAAACCTAAAGCAAACCATTGAGTTTCAACAATTTTATTGGGCTGGATAAACCCATTCGCCCAGAAATCTTGCAGGAAACAATTATCCCCTTGAAGTAGAATTTATTGTAGGTATGGTATTTGTACCAATGTCATTGAACTGTTATGGAGCAAACACACTGTAAACTAACTAATATATTCAGGACTATTCATAAATTCACTTAAGTTATGCCAAGGTGCTATCTGAAGAAAGGTCTTGGCCTGAAACGTCAGCTGTTTATTCACTTACATAGATGCTGCCTGACCTGCTGAGGTCCTCCAGCATTCTGCGTGCATTGCTTTGAATTTCCAACATCTGTAGACCATCTTGTACCTTTGGTATCTGCACAATGATGTTCACAAATTATTGGTTGAAGTTTGGTTCAATGTTGATGGAGTCTGTGGTTTCCACCAAACACTTCACTATGAAAAAAGTAATTTTTGATGCTCTATTCTCATCCAACCACAAGCAAGGGTCTATTACAATTGGATCATAGCATTGCTTAAAGGATGCTCTCCCAACAAGGATCCTTCAGTAATATTTCTAAGCCTCAGATCCCAGGTAATTTCTGCTTCAAAAAGGCTATTAGAATATTATTACTTTAGGTCTTATTGGCAGTAGTCTGGTTCATGTAGCTATGTCACCTTTTTTTTGTCAAACTTTGAAAATTTGTTTGAGCATCATTAAAGCTCTGAGCTGATTTCTAGAAATCATACTGAAGTATAGAACAGCTTTGTCTGACACTTAGACTCCAAGAATGATTAGTTCAGTCAACAGCAAAGGTGGAAGTGCGCAGATGTAATTGAAAGTTCCGGAACACAAAAGAAGTAGGAGAAGCAGCAGCAGTATACCATACAAAGTCAGTGATATGCTTTGATCAGGTGAAATTAGACTTGAGTTTTTTTTTTGTGGACAGTATTTATTTATTTCAGAAGGTATTTGATAACATTGCTTGTTGTAATGAATAAAAATACTCTATCATAGAGTTATAGAAAAGTTAGCCAAATGCAGGTGGGCAGACTGAACAGAAATTACAAATTGGGAAAGAGCTGTTTGGGCAACCTATAATTATGGAGCAGCAAATAATCAGCCAGATGACCTCAGTGGATTGAGCAGCATCTGTGGGAGGAAAGGAATTGTTGATGGTTCAGGGTGGAATTCTGCACCAGGACCTCCCTATTCCTCTCTATGGTCTCTGTAATTAGTGGACTTCCATGAAGTCTTGCACTGGATTTCTCTTATATAATGGACAATTTGCTTTCTAACACAAATTTTCATACAACAAAGGTTTTGTCCAGGTACATATATCAACATTTCCAGCATATAAATGGTCTGAAATAATTGAGCTCAAGCTGCAATGGTTCTATATATAGCCTTACGGAAGCAGAAAGAAAGGGTCCAATTTCAGAAAAAAAACTTTAATTTTCTCTCTCACCTGAGGATGTTGAATTGATGGAATTAGGCAGCTGCTATGAAACTTCTGGTATATTAATCACGTCTGAGCCCAAATTAAATCCAATCAGATTTCAGTCAGATCTTCAGAATCTATGTTAGTTGATATTGTTCAAGGAATTAACTTTAGCCATAGAAACATGTATTTATGAAACATCTTGAAATGCTTCTAGTATGCACTAATATGTGTCAATAGTTATTCACTCTATGGACAAGTTAAAAACAACAGACAATTAACCTATGTCAGTGGTAATGTTAGTTAAAGCACTGGATGAAATTAGTTTTCATTCCAAATTCAATATGTCTACCTTACACCTAACTATTGAAACAGGAAAATGAAACATCAATTTAATTTCTTACAGAAATAAATGTACGTAGCATAATACAGTGCAAAAGGAAGCTCTCTGGTATTGGTATTAGTTAATTATTGTTATATATACCAAGATACAATGAAAATCTTATCCTGTACACTGTTTATGCAGATCAAATCATTACACAGTACACTGAATTAGAACAGGTGACTCAGATTCATTTCCTGCCGCTAGCTGTAAGGAGCTTGTACATTCTCCCTGTGACCGCATGGTTTTCTTTGGGTGCTGCAGGCTTTTTCCCACAGTCCAAAGATGTACCACTTGGTAGGTTGATTGGTCATTGTAAATTGTCCCACGATTAGGCTAGGATTAAATTGGGAGATTGTTGGGTGATGTGGCTCGAAGGGCCGGAAGGGCATGTTCCATGCTGTATCCCAATAAATAAATAAAATAATGCAAAAAAGTGTAAAAACTACCAAAAAATGCAGTACAAGATCGATAGTGAGGTCAAGAGTCTATTGATTACAAGAGATCCATTCAAGAGTCTGATAACAGTGTGATAAAAGCTGTCTTTGAGCCTGGTGGTATGTGCTTTCAGGCTTTTGTATTTTCTCCCTGATGGGAGAGGGGAGAAGAGAGAAGATCCAGAGTGGATGGCGTCTGTGATTATGCTGGCTGCTTTACTGAGGCAGCAATAAATATAGAAATAGTCTAGGTTATGCTGAACTGTGTACACAACTCTCTGAAATTTTTTGCAGTCACATGCGGAGCAGTTCCTATGCACCCAGACAGAATGCAGTATCTGGGTTATTATATTTAAGTTAGCTCTTTGAAAGAGTTATCAAATTCATCCACTCTCTGTGGCTTTGCAAATGTCTCCCTTTCAGGTACATATTCATTCTTATTACTGTATGACACAGAAATGGATCCTTCAGAATCATTTGACTTGCACGGAAACCATTTATCTCACTGAGGCCGTGCCAATCATCAAGAACAAACCCACATATCTTTGGGATGTGAGCGGAAACCTGCGTACATGAAGAAAACCCTCGTTGTCACACAATGAGCTTCCAAATTTGACACAGGCAACATCAGAGGTCAGGATTGAACCTGGGTAGCTGGGGAAGCAGGGAAACAATTCAACTCGTGTCACTGTACCATTCCTTTTCCTGTCACTAATAACTCTTTGAGAAATGGTATGAGAATTAGTGATCTTATAGAGCAGACGTTCCCAGCCTGTGATCCATGGACCACTCAGTTAACGCCAGGGGTCCATGGCATAAAAAAGGTTGAGGACCCCTGTTATAGAGGCTTAACTCAGAAAAAACCCAGAAAAACAGCAGGCATATGTAGTAGGGATTCAAATGTACTAGTCATGCCTCCCACCCCAATCTGTAAACAACTTCTGTACATGCTTCGAGGCATGCAACACAATGTCATCCACTGTCTATAATGACAGCAGGTGTAAGAAGGACTCTGCAAAGAATCAACCCCTGTAAGATTGCCATGCTAGAAAACATCCCAGGCCGAGTATTCAGGGAGTGTGCACACAAACTCACTGACATCTTCACGGACATCACTCACACAGTCTGCAGTCCCCACATACTTCAAATCAGCCAGCATCATCTCTCTACCAAAGAACTCTATACCTTCACAACTGAACGTCTACCACCTGGTGGTTCTAGCACCAATCATCATGAAGTGCTTTGAATGGCTGGTAATGGCACATACTAAAAAATCCATTCCTGCCACATTGGACACACCAATATGCTTACCGACAGAGCTACTTTATGACAGATGTTGTACCATTTCTCATGCTTCTGACCCTGACACACCTGGAAAACAAGGATACTTACATCAGAATGCTATTTCTGGATCTCATTTTGGCATTCAACAATATTGTCCCACAGACTTTGGTGAACAAACTCCTACCCCTTGTTCTAAATTCTCCATTGTGAAATTGAGTTGGAATCCATAACCAACAGACCTCAGATAGTCAGGATGCACAACTGCTCCTCCCTCCCCAGTATCCACAACATGGGGGCCCTCCTGGACTGTGTGTTGAGCCCACTGCAGTACACTCAGCCCAGTCATGACTGCACTGTCAAAAACACGAGTAATCACATTGTCAAGTTCGCCGATGACATGGCAATGGTGGGAATCATCAGCAGCAACAATGAGAAGGCCTACAGAGAGGAGGTGGAAGAGGTCGAAGCCTGGTGCCAGACAAACAACCTCTTCCTCATTGTCAATAAGACAAAGGGAATAGTTATTGAAGCTCAGTAATGCCTCTACTTTCTAAGGAGACTGAGGAGAGCTGCATTATGCACAGGACCTTTTACAGATGTGCAATAGAGATCACCCTAACTGCGATATGGCAGACAGGAAGGCTCTAAAATGGGGAGTTAACACTGCCCAATGCTTCACCAGAACCAGCCTATCCACCACCAACAGCATATATAGAAAAAGGTCTGGAAAAAGGCCAGTAATATCATGAAGGATCCCACCCACCTTGCTCATGGACTGTTTGTCACCCTGCCATCAGGGAGGAGGCTATGTAGCATCTACATCAGGACCACCAGACTCAAAAACAGTTACTTTCCCCAGGCAGCAAGGCTGATCAATACCTCCACCCACTAACCCACACTCCATACCTCCACACCTCCCACCACCATTATCATTTCCTGTCAGTCACCTGATGTACAGACACTTCTTAACCTAATGTCACTTTCTGTACTACCACCTTTGTATATAAGCTATCTTATGTATTTATAGTTATTGCGATTTTTTACTATTGTGTTCTTTATCTTATTTTGTTTATTTGTGCTGCATTAGATCTGAAGTATTGATTATTTTGTTCTTGTTTACACTTGTGCGCTGGAAACTATAATAAACAATCTTGAATTTAAATTTGAATTAAATACCTCTGTGCACACCCAGTAGGTTTCGCTGACTCTCCCTGAACAGTGAAACAGCAGAAAAGGTAATAATGGGAAAAGGACCCAATGTTGGCCAGGTGCTCCTCTTGATCCTGCTGTCGTCATTGGAGACTCTATAGTCAGGGGAGCAGACAGGAGATTTTGTGGATGTGAGAAGGACACCCGCATGGTTTGTTGCCTCCCGGGTGCCAGGGTCCGGGATGTCTCTGACCGTGTGCACGACATCCTGGTACGAGAGGGAAAGCAACCAGAAGTTGTGATACATGTTGGGACCAACGACATAGGCAGGAAGAGGGATGAGGTCCTGAAGTGTGAGTTTCGAGAATTAGGCAGAAGGCTGAAGAACAGGACCTCAAAGGTGACGTTCTCAGGATTGTTGCCAGTGCTACGTGACAGAGATGATAAGAATTGGAGGAAATGGCAGTTGAATGCGTGGCTGAGGAGTTGGTGCAGCGAGCAGGGTTTTAGATCTTTAGATCATTGGGATCTCTTCTGGGGAAGGTGGGACCTGTACAGATTGGATGGGTTGCACCTGAACTCGAGGGGGAGCAATATCCTTGCAGGTAGGTTTGCTAGCATGGTTCGGGAGGGTTTAAACTAATTTGCGAGGGGGATGGGACCCAGAGCGATAGAGCAGTGAAAGAAGTGCATGGAGTAAAGCCAGATCTAACATACAGAGAGGCTTTGAGGAAAGAGAAGCGGAATAAATGGTGTAAAGACAGTAAGGTAGAAGGGCTGAAATGTGTGTACCTCAATGCAAGAAGCATCAGGAACAAAGGTGATGAACTGAGAGCTTGGATACATACATGGAATTATGATGTAGTGGCCATTACAGAGACTTGGCTGGCACCAGGGCGGGAATGGATTCTCAATATGTCTGGATTTCAGTGCTTTAAAAGGGATAGAGAGGGCGGAAAAAGGGGAGGGGGGTGGCATTACTGGTCAGGGATACTATTACAGCTACAGAAAGGGTGGGTGATGTAGCAGGATCCTCTTTTGAGTCAATATTGGTGGAAGTCAGGAACAGGAAGGGAGCAGTTACTCTACTGGGCGTATTCTATAGGCCCCCTGGTAGCAGCAGAGATACAGAGGAGCAGATTGAGAGGCAGATTTTGGAAAGGTGCAAAAATAACAGGGTTGTTATCATGGGTGACTTTAACTTCCCTAATATTGACTGGCACCTGATTAGTTCCAAGGGTTTAGATGGGGCAGAATTTGTTAAGTGTGTCCAGGATGGATTCCTGTCACAGTATGTGGACAGGCGGACCAGGGGGAATGCCGTACTAGATCTAGTACCAGGTAATGAACCGGGTCAGGTCACAGATCTCTCAGTGGGTGAGCATCTGGGGGACAGTGACCACCGCTCCCTGTCCTTTATAATTATCATGGAAAAGGATAGAATCAAAGAGGACAGGAAAATTTTTAATTGGGGAAGGGCAAATTATGAGGCTATAAGGCTAGAACTTGCGGGTGTGAATTGGGATGATGTTTTTTCAGGGAAATGTTCTATGGACATGTGGTCGATGTTCAGAGATCTCTTGCGGGATGTAAGGGATAAATTTGTCCCGGTGAGGAAGGTAAAGAATGGTAGGGTGAAGGAACCATGGGTGACAAGTGAGGTGGAAAATCTAGTCAGGAGGAAGAAGGCAGCATACATGAGGTTTAGGAAGCAAGGATCAGCTGGGTCTATTGAGGAATATAGGGATGCAAGAAAGGAGCTTAAGAAGGGGCTGAGAAGAGCAAGAAGGGGGCATGAGAAGGCCTTGGCGAGTAGGGTAAAGGAAAACCCCAAGGCATTCTTCAATTATGTGAAGAACAAAAGGATGACAGGAGCGAAGGTAGGACCGATTAGAGATAAAGGTGGGAAGATGTGCCTGGAGGCTGTGGAAGTGAGCGAGGTCCTCAGTGAATACTTCTCTTCAGTATTCACCAATGAGAGGGAACTTGATGATGGTGAGGACAATATGAGTGAGGTTGATGTTCTGGAGCATGCTGATATTAAGGGAGAGGAGGTGTTGGAGTTGTTAAAGTACATTAGGACAGATAAGTCCCCAAGGCTTGACGGAATATTCCCCAGGCTGCTCCACGAGGCGAGAGAAGAGATTGCTGAGCCTCTGGCTAGGATCTTTATGTCGTCTGGCAAGATGCTGCCTGGCCTGCTGCGTTCACCAGCAACTTTGATGTATGTTGCTTGAATTTCCAGCATCTGCAGAATTCCTGTTGTTTATCTTTATGTCGTCGTTGTCCACGGGAATGGTACCGGAGGATTGGAGGGAGGCGAATGTTGTTCCCTTGTTCAAAAAAGGTAGTAGGGATAGTCCGGGTAATTATAGATCAGTGAGCCTTACGTCTGTGGTGGGAAAGCTGTTGTAAAAGATTCTTAGAGGTAGGATCTATAGGCATTTAGAGAATCATGGTCTGATCAGGGACAGTCAGCATGGCTTTGTGAAGGGCAGATCGTGTCTAACAAGCCTGATAGAGTTCTTTGAGGAGGTGACCAGGCATATAGATGAGGGTAGTGCAGTGGATGTGATCTATACGGATTTTAGTAAGGCATTTGACAAGGTTCCACATGGTAGGCTTATTCAGAAAGTTAGAAGGCATGGGATCCAGGGAAGTTTGGCCAGGTGAATTCAGAATTGGCTTGCCTGCAGAAGGCAGAGGGTGGTGGTGGAGGGAGTACATTCAGATTGGAGGATTGTGACTAGTGGTGTCCCACAAGGATCTGTTCTGGGACCTCTACTTTTCGTGATTTTTATTAACGACCTGGATGTCGGGGTAGAAGGGTGGGTTAGCAAGTTTGCAGACGACACAAAGGTTGGTGGTGTTGTAGATAGTGTAGAGGATTGTCAAAGATTGCAGAGAGACATTGATAGGATGCAGAAATGGGCTGAGAAGTGGCAGATGGAGTTCAACCCGGAGAAGTGTGAGGTGGTACACTTTGGAAGGACAAATTCCAAGGCAGAGTGCAAAGTAAATGGCAGGATACTTGGTAGTGTGGAGGAGCAGAGGGATCTCGGGGTACATGTCCACAGATCCCTGAAAGTTGCCTCACAGGTGGATAGGGTAGTTAAGAAAGCTTATGGGGTGTTAGCTTTCATAAGTCGAGTGATAGAGTTTAAGAGTGGCGATGTAATGATGCAGCTCTATAAAACTCTGGTTAGGCCACACTTGGAGTATTGTGTCCAGTTCTGGTCACCTCACTATAGGAAGGATGTGGAAGCATAGGAAAGGGTACAGAGGAGATTTACCAGGATGCTGCCTGGTTTAGAAAGTATGGATTATGATCAGAGATTAAGGGAGCTAGGGGTTTACTCTTTGGAGAGAAGGAGGATGAGAGGAGACATGATAGAGGTGTACAAGATAATAAGAGGAATAGATAGAGTGGACAGCCAGCGCCTCTTCCCCAGGGCACCACTGCTCAATACAAGAGGACATGGCTTTAAGGTAAGGGGTGGGAAGTTCAAGGGGGATATTAGAGGAAGGTTTTTTACTCAGAGAGTGGTTGGTGCGTGGAATGCACTGCCTGAGTCAGTGGTGGAGGCAGATACACTAGTGAAGTTTAAGAGACTACTAGACAGGTATATGGAGGAATCTAAGGTGGGGGCTTATATGGGAGGCAGGGTTTGAGGGTTGGCACAACATTGTGGGACGAAGGGCCTGTACTGTGCTGTACTATTCTATGTTCTATGTTCTATGTAATCTCCACATTTCTAACATGTGGTCATCCACTTCCATAATGGTTGGTCTCCAGAGTTGTTGCTGTCTGTACTCACAAAATTCTCCGTACAAGCAGTGTACTTGTGCCTCAGGTAACTTTCTTTGTTCTTTCCAAATCAGACCAGTTCAAACCAGGCAAGCTAAACACTTGGCTCAGGCTACTTCATGTCACAGGCTGTTCTTTCTAAAAGCTACAATTTTTAGATAGCTGAATAAACAGTTTCCTATTTAGAAATGGTGTCAGATCATCAGCAGGAAAATCATTGTGTCCACTTTAGTTGCCATCCTTGACCAAGCACCAGTTCCCTAAACAGATCAGAAAATGGTGGCTGCAAGAACGGTCTCAAAAATGACAGTCTCCATCCCTTCAACCACATGGCAGGAACAAAGACATTTAGTTTGTCTGCTTCCACTGCCCTTGGCTCATTCCTGTTGGCTAATTTGCAGATTTTAATTCTTTCTGGGAATGGTTTTTTTTCTGTGCCATACATATTCTTTATGAAGTTTTTGGACTCTATGAAATGTTATGACTTGGAGGGAAATAGCTGATCAGGAGGTTGTTTCAAGATTTAAAATATGTGCCTTCAAATTTCAGTGATCTTCAAAGGAAAACACAAATGGTGTAACTTTGGTGCAACAGCAACTCATTAAACCCTTGAACTTCATGTTAAAATTAACTGCTGCAGAGACCTTAGTAATGAGGCTGTGTATTACATTCTCTCAGTGGTCGTTTTATTAGGTACACCAGTACAGCTGCTGGTTAATACAAATATGTAATCAGTCAATCACTTTGCAGCAAATCAATGCATAAAGAATGATGACGTGGTCAAGAGGTTCAGTGTTTGTTCAGATCAAACATCACAATGAGAAAGAAATGTGATCTCAGTAGCTTTGACTGTGGAATATTTGTTGGTGCCAGATGGGATGGTTTGAGTATCTCAGAAACTGCTGATCTCGTGGGATTTTCACGCACAACAGTTTCTGGAGCTTACAAATAATGGTGTGAAAAAAAACCATTCAGCAGGTGGCAGCTCTATAGGTGAGAACTTCTTGTTAATGAGAGAGGTCAGATGAGAATGGCCAGACTGGTTCTAGCTGACAGGAAGTCAACAGTAACTCAAATTACAGTGCATTAGAACAGTGGTGTGCAGGAGAGCATGTTTGAAGGCACAACATGTTGAACCTTGCATTAGCTGGGCTATAGCAGCAAAAGATTACATCAGCTTCCACTCCCGTACCTAATAAATTGGCCTCCAAGTGTGCCTCTGAATTCAAATGTGTACTGTAGATTGCTACTCTCTCAGAGCTGGGCTCCGGTGAATGGAATCAGGATTTTTATCACTGACATATGCAGTGAAACTTGATGTTTTGTGGTAGCAGCACAGTGCAAAGAGTAAAATAAATTCCATGTTACAATAAATACCTATATAAACAACTTGTGCAAAAGTGTTGATAACCATTGAAAAAGGGGAAGAACTTATTCTTAAAATGTTGAGTAAGGGTCTTCAGGCTCCTGTATCTCTTTCCCAGTGATCGTTTCGAGAAGACGACATGTGAGGAACCTAAATGATGGATTCTCGTTTTTTGTATCAGTACATACTGGGGCATCACTGCACCAGAGGACTTTTCTCATGGGTGTCATTAGAGAGGACACAGTAAAGGGAGGAATCAGAGCTTCATCTGCTCTTCTATACATAAAGAGTCAAGGAATTCTGAGAGCATGTGTAATGTTGATCCAACAGATTGGCTATATTTGATTAGGAGTCTGAGGAGACTTGGTATGTCACCAAAGACGCTGGCAAATTTCTGCAGATGCACTGTGGAGAGTATTCGAACTGGGGCCACCGCACAGGATCGGAAAAAGCTGCAGAAGTTTGTGAATTCAGCCAGCTCTATTATGGGCACTAGCCTCCCTAGCATCAAAGGCATATTCAAAGGTGAATCCTCAAAAAGGCAGCATCGATCATTATGGACCCCCATTATGTAGGACATGTCCTCCCCTCATTGTTACCATTAAGGAGGAGGTACAGGACCCTTCTGTCATCAGATTTCTGAATTGGCAAGGAGCCCATGTCTGCTACCTTACTATTTAGTTTCCTTTTTATTGCTCTCTTTGCAGTACCTGTTTAATATATATTCTTAAAAATATACTTCTTTTTGTCATTTATACCTTTTTTTACTATTAGGTATTGAAATGTACTGCTACTGCAAAATTACAAATTTCACAACATATGCCAGTGATATTAAACCTGATTCTACTGAGCAGTTTGAGAACTTTGATATCTGTTTCACCTTTCTGCCAGCATTCTAGGTTGGCAGTACAGTGGTAAACCTATCTTACTGGTTGACGTGGCATGCTAGGTATCGAAGGTACTTCATGATAGGAAGAATACAGTCAAATTTTCTGAGTTGCAAAGCGGCATGGAAATGATTCTTATTGTGCCTCTTAAATGGAAAAAATATTTTCAATTACATTATGCTGGAATAGCATTATATAGACAATTTATTGAAATTCAGAAGAATGACACTATAGTTGATTATATACAGCTTGAGCATTCCTTATCTGAAATTCCAAAATCCAAAAACCTCTGAAAGTTCAGAGACCTTGGCCTTCGCCCTGCCTTGTGTAGCTGGATCCTGGATTTACTGTCAGACCTCCAGCAGGTGGTAAGTGTGGGCTACCTCACCTCCAACCCTCTGACCCTCAGCACAGGAGCCCCTCAGGGCTGTGTACTAAGCTCCCTCCTTTACTCTCTGTATACCCATGACTGTGTCGCCACCCACAGCTCTAATCTGCTAATTAAATTTGATGATGTCTCTACACTGCTTGGCCTAATCTCAAATAATAATGAGGCAGCCTAGTCATCATTCTGACACAGTGGTGTCAAGGAAACAACTTCTCCCTCAATGTTGCAAAAACAAAGGATCTGGTTGTGGACTACAGGAGGAATGGACCTGGGGTTGAGAGGGCGAACAGCCTTAAGTTCTTTGGCATAAACATCACTGAGGATCTTGTGGTCTGTACAACAGCGCCTCTTTCACCTTAGATGGTTGAAGAAGTCTGGTGTGGGCCCCCAGATCCTAAGAACTTTCTGTAGGGGCACAATTGAGAGCATCCTGACTGGCAGCATCACTGCCTGGTATGGGAACTATACTGCCCTCAATCTCAGGTCTCTGCAGAGTGGTGCAGGCAGCCCAGTGCATCTGTAGATGTGAACTTCCCACTATTCCGTACATTTACATAGACAGGTGTGTAAAAAGGGCCCGAGTCACCCCAACCACAAACTGTTTCAGCTTCTACCATTTGGGAAATGATACCACAGCATAAAAGCCAGGACCAACAGGCTCTGGGACAGCTTCTTCCACCAGGCCATCAGGCTGCTTAATTCATGCTGACACAACTGTATTTCTATGTTATGTTGACTATCCTGTTGTACATATTATTTATTATATATTATTATAAATTGAACATTGCATATTTAGACAGAGATGTAACATAAAGATTTTTACTCCTCGTGTATATGAAGGATGTAAGTAATAAAGTCAATTCAATTCAATTTTTTTGAGTACTGACATGATGTCGCAACTGGAAATTTCCACAAGGTCCTAGGCAATGCATAGGTCTCTGCACAACACAGACAGTACTGGAAAGTGACCTCACATATGTAATGAACAGAAGTTAATGAAGCAAAATGTGTTGAAAGAGTGGATTAATCAGCGTTGGAGTGAGCAAGTGCCTCTTAACAGTATGTTGATCATTTAACAAGCAAAGATCTATCATAACGAACTGAAAATTGAAGACAATTTTGAATATTCAGTAGGCTGATTGCAGAGATTTATGAAAGGGCAAGGCACTAAATCTTTAAAGATTTGTGGTGATAAGGCATTTATTGATGACAAAAAAGAAGAAAAATTCATTGATGAGTTTGTCAAGATCATTGCTGATGAAAATCTAACTTGTTGAACATTACATCAGTACATATGTGTGAGGAATAAGACTGCTTACTGGTGGCACATCAATTCAGAGTCAGGCATAATGACAATACCATGTAGCCACTGACTGTCCACCTGGGCAACCGAGGTCATGATAGCTTACCCTTCTGATGGTTCAATGTATACATTATTGTTTCATACTCAAATTATTAAAATCTATACATAATTAAAATTCTCATTCTGTTTATCTCTTTGTCTGTTTGTGCCCTCAAATTAGTCCAAACGGTGCATTGAAGCCGCACT
The DNA here is from genome assembly GCF_963921235.1 of Mobula hypostoma. NCBI lineage: Eukaryota > Metazoa > Chordata > Chondrichthyes > Myliobatiformes > Myliobatidae > Mobula > Mobula hypostoma. The sequence goes on from NC_086101.1 coordinate 49,228,007, forward strand.
GTTTTTGACTAAATGGACTTAAAACGCGTTAACTTACAGAATGCATGCAAAGGTCAGGGTTATATTTGTTTAAAATTGCTCATATTCATTTAAAATTGTTCACTCATCAACAGGCCTCGCTTTCCACACCCGATTCTAGCTTTCATGGAAACCACGATGCATGCGCACGGCCAGCCTCAGCAGCACCTCATGATGCTCACAGCAGTGACACCAACCACAGCAAAAGGGCAGGGCAGCTCTATTTCGAGTGGTCACATTCTGCTAACCACCATCAGCATGTGCAGGATTGGGTTGTAATGAAGTACTTCGAAACACCCTATTCCCAGATTCTACACTTGGATTAATAAGACATGGGAAAGAAGGAGAATGAGGAAAAGAGTGGAGAACTACTCCGGGATTTCTGAAGCAAATGTTGTGGGTCGAGTGTATACCGTTTCTCCACGAAGTGGTGACCTCTACTATTCGAGACTTCTTCTTCATCACATAAAGGGGCCAGTATCTTTCGAATCATTGAAAGCACATGATGGAGATATCCTTCCATCATTCAAAGACATCTGCAGAGAGAGAGGATTGTTGCAAGCTGATAATCATTGGCAGCCAACTATGGAAGAGGCAGAGAGAACAAGAAATTCCAGAGCAATGAGAGATTTGTTTGTCGTCTTGCTAACAAACGCTGAAATCAACAATCCACAGCAATTATGGAACCGGTTCAAGAATGCAATGTCTGAAGAGTTCTCACCAATGGAGAGGAGAACTATCATGATGGATGAGAGGCATCATGGACAAGCTCTTCTGTATCTCCAAGAGAAACTTGAGAACTTGGACAAAACACCTGAGGAATATAACTTGCTGACATCAAGAAACGGTACAATTACTCAAAGTGCTGGAAATCTGGAATCTTTGTGTGAACTGCAATACAACACAGACGAACAGCAGGAATTTGTTTTACAGAAGGATCCCCTACTGAATAATGAGCAAAGAGAAGTATATGAATATGTGTGCGACTGCTTGGAAAAGAATCTCTCTTCAATGATTTTCACTGATGCACCAGGAGGAACGGGCAAGATCATCAACTTGACCCTCGCTAAAGTTAGGGGAGATGGAGGTGTTGCTATTGCTGTAGCATCATCCGGTATTGCAGCAACATTGGTGCATGGTGGTAGGACAGCACATTCAAGATTCAAGATACCCCTCAAAGTCGATAAAGGTGCCCTTTATAACATCGATAAAAACACAAATACTGCAAATTTACCCCAAAATGCGAGCAGAGGTGGTTGAGGCAGGTTCGATGTTGTCGTTTAAAGTTAAATTGGACAGTTATATGTACAGGAAAGGTATGGAGGGTTATGGACCGAGTGCAGGTCGGTGGGACTAGGTCAGAGTAAGAGTTTTGCACGGACTAGAAGGGCCGAGATGGCCTGTTTCCATGCTGTAATTGTTATATGGTTATATGTTTTATTGTCTGGGATGAGTGCCCCATGATTAGGAGGGAGAGCTTCGAAGCCGTGGACCGGACTCTTCGTGATGTATGCAGCAAGAATGAGGCCTTCAGGGGTACTGTAACCATTTGCTGTGGTGATTTCCTTCAGTTTCTAGCAGTTGTGAAATGAGGAAATGATACTGATGTGGAGAATTCATGCATAAAAAAATCCTACTTATGGAGAAGCTTCATCAAGTTCCAATCGAAGAGAAACATGAGATTGAGTGAGGGAGAAGGATGATATTCTGAGTACTTATTGGATGTTGGCAAAGACAAGATTGAGAAAAATGAAAACAATGAAATCAAATTACCTGAAGATATGATTCTGCGAGCAAAAACTATGGAAGGATGTATTGATTTCATCTACCTGACATTCGACAATCCTGCAGAACTGTTCTCGAGGAATTCTATCTTGGTTCCTCTCAATGAAATGCTGCGAAAAATAAGCTTCACATGCATTAGACGCTTCCCTGGAATCATACAAGAATACTGTTCCTTCAATGCCATAAGTGAAAGAACTAACGCCACTCATTTTCCAACAGAATTCCTCGAGTCGGTTGAATTCGGTTGATTACCACCACATAAACAGAAATTGAAAAGGGGGTCTCCCATCATTTCAATGTGGAACTTGGATCCACCAAGGCTTTGCAATGGAACACGAATGATGGTGGAAGAACTGCACGACAATCTCATCATAGCAAAGATAAACATTGGTGCGTTCAAAAATGACATTGTCATGATCCCAAGAATTACTCTCAGTTCATCAGAAGAGAAGATGTCCCTCTTCAGCGGAGCCAGTTCCCAATACAGTCACGCTTTGCTATGACTACACATAAGGCGCAAGTCAAACCATGGAGAATGTGCTGGTTTTTCTGGAGAAACCGGTATTCCAGCGTGGTCAGCTGTATCTGGCTTTAAGCTGGGGAGAAAGAAATGAAAACGTTAGAGTATCCTTGAAGGGTGGCAGATCAACCAGAAATGTTGTCATCAAAAGTGTCCTTCGTTAAATGAGGAGGAGCTATATTTGTCTTACTACGCATCTTTCTTCTTTAATAAACTGAGTTTTTCTTCTTTAATTTCCAAAGCAAAGAGATAGCAATAGCATTCAGGGAAATTCAATGTTCATTCTGGTCACATCAGATTGCACTCCCTTTCTCTCAAAGGGTGCCCCAACAGGTCACCCGGTTGTCTAGTGTTATATAAAACTAACTTCAATGTATATGTAGAAGGTGTATATGTAATGTTAATGGATTTTGTGTTTAGACTTGGATCCCATCCTCAAGGTACCTCATTCAAATATTCCAAAATCTAAAAAAATCTAAAATCTGAAGCACTTTGGGCCCCAAGGGGTGATCAGTCTGCATTGTGAAAGAAATGAGCCTCATGCCCTGAATAACTCCATCCAGTTTGTCCAGCAATGGGTAAACTGTTCGTGGTTCCTGCGGCAGGAGAAGGGATGTGACTGGGTGTCAAGATCTCTGAGGATCTAACTGGTCCCAACATATTGATGTAGTCATAAAGAAGGCAAGACAGCGGCTATACTTCATTAGGAGTTTAAAGTGATTCGGCATGTCAACAATTACACCCAAAAACTTCTATAGTTGTAACGTGGAGAGCATTCTGACAGGCTGCATCACTGTCTGGTATGGAGGGGCTACTGCAGAGGACTGAAAGAAGCTGCAGAAGGTTGTAAATCCAGTCAGCTTCATCTTGGGCACCAGCCTACAAAGTACCCAGGACATCCTTAGGGACTGGTGTCTCAGAAAGGCAACGTCCATTATTAAGGACCTCCAGCACCCAGGGCATGCTCTTTTCTCACTGTTACCATCAGGTAGGAGATACAGAAGCCTGAAGGCACACACTCAATGATTCAGGAACAGCTTCTTCCCCTCTGCCATCTGATTACTAAATGGACTTCGAAGCTTTGGACACTACCTCACTTTTTTAATATTAGGTATTTCTGTTTTTGCACATTTTAAATAATCTATTCAATATATGTAATTGATTTACTTGTTTATTTATTATTATGTTTTATTTTATTTATTATTATTTTTTCTCTCTCTCGGCTAGATTATGTATTGCATTGAACTGCTGCTGCTCAGTTAACAAATTTCACGTCACATGCCGGTGATAACAAACCTCATTCTGATTCTGATTCTGACTTACTTGAATAACACCTTTGTTGAAAAATAGAGGGAGGAGGAAAACTGTGCACTAAATGCAGCTTATTTGAACTTTTAAAAGCCCCTGATATCAATTTTTCATTTAGGATGGAAGGAAAATATCTTTGAAATCAGTTGCAAAGGAAATCAGAGATTGGTGGTGAATGTTTGCTTATTAGATTGCAGGGGAGTACAGGGAGGAGAAATAAAAGAGATGCCATAAGCACTCAGCATCTTAATAACATCTGTGAGAAGAAAAACAACGTTAATATTCAGATTAATAATAAGTAAAGCATCATTGACCCACAACATTAAAGCCATTTCTCACCCTGCAAAGTCTGACTGGGCTAGTGAATATTTATTACTTTCATGTTTATTTCAGGTTTCCAACATCAGAACTATTGCAGTGAAGATGCATACAAGAATAGCCCGGGTCAATAGCATGAAATACACTGCTGAGTAGTGTCAAATCATTGAAAACTGTACTCTACTGTTCTATGTTCTAATGACTTCAACTCAAGGAGAAAAGCTTGCAAATGACACAAAACTTGTTAATTAGTGTGTGCCGTACCAAGCCCCAGGTTTTGTTTTCAAGTAGTGTCTCATTCATGAGAGAAAAGAAGGGCTTGGGTATTGGATATCTAGTAGCAGTGCCCAGCTAAGACTTAAAGTGGATCAGGAGAGGTGTAGAGTCCTTTTGCACATTTGATTTTTGAATTCTCTCCCCTTTTGGAAAATATTCTATACTTTTATTCCTTCTACCAAAATGCATGACCATACACTTCACCACACTACACCACTTCTTTACACATTCTCCCAATTTGTCTAAGTCCTTCTGCAGACTCCTATCTTTGTATCGTTCACAATCATGGCCACAAAGCTATCAATTCCATTATCCAGATCATTAACATATAACATGAAAAGAAGAAGTCCCAATACTGACCTCTGCAGCAGCCAATCAGAAAGGCTCTCTTTATTCCCACTCTTTGCCTTCTGCCAGTTAGCCAATCTCTATCCATCCTAGTACCTTTCCTGTAATAATGTGGGCTCTTAACATGTTAAGTAACCTCATGTGTGGCACCTTCTCAAAGGCCTTCTGAAAAATCCAAGTAAACAACATCTATTGACTCTCATTTGTTTATCCTGCCTGTTATTTCCTAAAGAATTCTAGCAGATTTGTCAGGCAAGATTTCGCCTTAATGAAACCTTGTTCACTTTGGCCTTTTTTATAATGTGCCTCCAAGTACTCTGTACCATTATCCTTACTGATGGACTCCAACTTCTTCCCAACCACTGAAGTCAGGCTAGCTGGCCTATAATTTCCTTTCTCCTATCTCCCTTCATTCTTACACGTAATAGTCACCTAATGCATGGTTATTTGAATTACTGTCACTTTCCTGACAGCTTGAACCAGTCTAGCCATTCTCTAATAAAGTGGACACGGTATATACCAGATTATAATAGAAACATAGAAACATAGAAAATAGGTGCAGGAGTAGGCCATTCGGCCCTTCAAGCCTGCACCACCATTTATTATGATCATGGCTGATCATCCAACTCAGAACCCCGCCCCAGCCTTCCCTCTATACCCCCTGATCCCCGTAGCCACAAGGGCCATATCTAACTCCCTCTTAAATATAACCAATGAACTGGCCTCAACTGTTTCCTGTGGCAGAGAATTCCACAGATTCACCACTCTCTGTGTGAAGAAGTGTTTCCTAATCTCGGTCCTAAAAAACTTCCCCTTTATCCTCAAACTGTGGCCCCTTGTTCTGGACTTCCCCAACATCGGGAACAATCTTCCTGCATCTAGCCTGTCCAATCCCTTTAGGATCTTATACGTTTCAATCAGATCCCCCCTCAATCTTCTAAATTCCAACGAGTACAAGCCCAATTCATCCAGTCTTTCTTCATATGAAAGTCCTGCCATCCCAGGAATCAATCTGGTGAACCTTCTTTGTACTCCCTCTATGGCAAGGATGTCTTTCCTCAGATTAGGGGACCAAAACTGCACACAATACTCCAGGTGTGGTCTCACCAAGGCCTTGTACAACTGCAGTAGTACCTCCCTGCTCCTGTACTCGAATCCTCTCGCTATAACTGCCAACATACCATTTGCCTTTTTCACCGTCTGCTGTACCTGCATGCCCACTTTCAATGACTGGTGTATAATGACACCCAGGTCTTGTTGCACCTCCCCTTTTCCTAATCGGCCACCATTCAGATAATAATCTGTTTTCCTATTTTTGCCACCAAAGTGGATAACTTCACATTTATCCACATTAAATTGCATCTGCCATGAATTTGCCCACTCACCCAACCTATCCAAGTCACTCTGCATCCTCTTAGCATCCTCCTCACAGCTAACACTGCCACCCAGCTTTGTGTCATCCGCAAACTTGGAGATGCTGCATTTAATTCCCTCATCCAAGTCATTAATATATATTGTAAACAACTGGGGTCCCAGCACTGAGCCTTGCGGTACCCCACTAGTCACCGCCTGCCATTCTGAAAAGGTCCTGTTTATTCCCACTCTTTGCTTCCTGTCTGCTAACCAATTCTCCACCCACACCAATACCTTACCCCCAATACCGTGTGCTTTAAGTTTGCACACTAATCTCCTGTGTGGGACCTTGTCAAAAGCCTTTTGAAAATCCAAATATACCACATCCACTGGTTCTCCCCTATCCACTCTACTAGTTACATCCTCAAAAGATTCTATGAGATTCGTCAGACATGATTTTCCTTTCACAAATCCTGTATGTAGCATTGTCTTAAGTTGGGCCAACTGTGTAAAGGCAAGGTAGTACTGCAAGAAAAGCCACAAATAAGAGTTATGACTTCAATAGAATATGTTAAGAAACTTAGTCCCTGGTCTAGGCATAGATGGTATATATTATTTTACCTAAAACACTATAAATGACAATGCACTACAGATCCATAATAAGCTTGTTCTTTCTGTCTAGAGTACTTGCTTCCAAAGATGTGTAAAAAATAACTTGTAGCACTTTCCTGAATAACAGAGAAGTGACTCCTTGAAATAATATAATCTAAACAGACTATCTAGTCATTGTTCCTTTGCCATATGTAGAAGCAGGCTTTGTATAAATTGGCCACCACATTTTATACCTTACAAGCAACATTTCGGAAAAGTATGTGATTTTTAAAGTATTAGGAAGACTGAGGACATAAATTTTTCATGCCCAACAGAAGCTTCTTTCATTCAACTGCTGAACCCGTCCTTCATTTTCTGAAAAGCTTCACATCACAATAACAGCATAGTGATCTGGAATAACTACTTCTACCCCCATAGCATTGTCAGATCCCATTCCTACCTCTGCTGGTATGACCTTCATCCACACCTTTGTTACTCCCATATTTGACATCTCCAAAGTGGTCCTGATGCACTTTCCTCCTTCTATGTTACTTAAACCTGAGCTTATACAAAGTGCTTCTGTCCCTGTCTTAGCTCATGTCAAACCAGTCACCCATCTCCTTTGTGCTCAATTTACTGTTTTGGCTCCTGGTTAAACAACATTTCTATTTTACAACAGAGGCACAGGAGACTGCAGATGCTGGAGCATGAAGCAATAAATAATCCCAGGGATGAACTTAAAGGTCACACAGCATTCGTCGGGGTGTAAAGAACTGCAGATGTTTTGACCCAAAATGTCGACAAATATTTTCATCCCATAGATGCTGCTTGACCTGCTCAGTTCCTCCATGATATTGTTTGTTGTGACCTTTATTTCCATAATATTTGACCCTTTCATTCATTTTAATTTGGTGACCTTCACACCTCCCTTCTCAGGAACCTTTCCCCCAAGTTCTCAGTCTCATGAGCACCACTGGATTTTTTGTGGTTCGTCCATCGTCGTCGATGAAGACCTCAACACCATTAGTCACTTTGAGGCTGGATGTGGTGTGTCCAAAGATAACTGGTCAGGCCAATTCGGGCACGGAATGTCCTGGCACATGTTGGGCAGACATGTGTAGGCTCTGCAGTTGTTGCGCTGGTGGCTCTGGACTTGCACAGCTCGTGCTTATGTTGTGCTTCAGCAATGCGGTTTGCTTCGTAAGCTTGACAGCCCCTGTGGATGAGGCTGTGCCAGGTTGGGCGGTTTTGTGCCAGCGTTTCCCAGATGGTCGTGTCTATGTCAAATGACTTCAGGGAGGCCTTTAGTGTGTCTTTGTAACGTTTCTTCTGCCCTCCATGCGAGTGTCTTCCAGCAGAGAGTTCCCCAAAAAGGAGCTGCTTGGGTATGCGCTCGTCCGGCATGCGGATGACGTGATCTGCCCACCGGGTCTGTGCTCTCATCAACAGTGTGTGGACTGATGGTCGACTTGCTCTGGAGAGAACTTCAGTGTCTGGTACTTTGTCTTACCACCTGATGTCTAATATTCTGCGAAGACAAGTCATGTGGAAATGGTTGAGCTGTCTTGCATGCCTTCGATACACAGTCCACATTTCACAGGCATACAGGAGGGTATTGAGTACCACGGCTCTGTAGACCTTCAGTTTTGTTGCTGGACTAATTCCTCGACATTCCCATACAGTGGAGCGCAGTCTACCGAAAGCAGAACTTGCCTTTGCTATTCTGCAGTTAACTTCTGTATTGATAGTCACTGCTCGGGAGAGGGTGCTGCCAAAGTGAGTAAACTCGTCCACTGCCTGTAGTTTCTGTCCTTTGATTGTGATTCCGGGTTCTGTGTATGGTGCCTGAGGAGCAGGCTGGTGCATGACTTCAGTCTTTTTGATGTTGGTGGTGAGTCCAAAGTTGTCACAAGCCATGGAGAATTTGTCCATATTGACTTGCATCTCCAGCTCTGAGCCAGCATACAGGGCGCAGTCATCGGCAAAGAGGAAGTCTCTCAGAACAGTCTCCTTCACTTTGGTAATAGCTTGAAGTCTCCTTGGGTTGATGAGCTTCCCATCCACTCTGTACTTGAGGCTGATTCCTGCATCACTGAAGGCATCATTAAACGACTGGTGGCTGTGACTTCCGCCGAGGTCTCAAATTCCGGAATTCCCTACCCAAGCTTTTCACCTCTTACCTCTCTTTCCTACCTTAAAATGCAGGTAAAAACCTATTTATTTCCCAGGCTCTTTTGAGACACATCTGTTTCTTTATTTGATAATATTCCTGTAAAGCATCTGAAGATGTTTTTCATTATTAAACAATAGAGGCTTATTTTGTTCCTCTGAAAAGATTTTCAAACTGAATGGTGTGATACTGATGCAGGTCTTCGTTCTTCAGTAATCCTTGGTGTTGGGTGTTAAGCAATCGATGTGCTGTGAAATCAACCCGCTATTGACAAAATTCATTTTAACGAGATAAAAACACAAAGAACTAGACCCATCTCAGCAGGTCAGGCAGCATCTGAGGGAAAACAAATGGGGTTAATGTTTTGGGTAGAAGACCCTTCATCAGATGGATTTTCATGAACCAGAATAGTTTTTGACCTGAAACAATCAATCTGTTTCTCTTTCCACAGACATTGCCTGGCCTGTTGAATATTTCTATTTTTAGTTCAGATGTCAGACATCTGCAGTTTTTCTTTTCTATTTCATCTTTTGATTCCAACTACTTGCTGGCGTTTTCCCTGCAGTTACAATTGCAGTGCATGGGGCTTGATTGATTCTCACAGACCATGAGAAACTCTCAGTAACCCTTGGCTGTCTGAATCATTGGTTCTACATGGAATAGTCCTCATTATCCTGGTGACCAAAGCATGCTGAATTAATGATTTTAATTTCACATCTTTGCTATTGCAGATTTAGCCAGCTTATATTAATTTATGGCGTAGAACCCACTGTAGTATTCTTCTATTATGGAATAAAGAAGGTACTTTGCAGTGATTAACTAAATTATATCTTTTAATCACAAGAGTGGTTCTGCTCATGATGCACAATGTGTGTAATTATTAATGTACTGAATACTGTTCCACGTCATCAATAAGAGTTCACATAGCTATCACATTTCACTGGGTTATCTCCACTCTTCAACGTATTATAACAATTCTTGGTGTACCTGAACCAAATAACAACAGCAAATTGACACCACATTTTTGTAATTCACTAAAAAAAATCTGGCTCCAAACAAATTCAAAAATCTTAAATATAATTGGTGTCTCCCAGATGCTTTAGCTCTTTACCTCTGTTCTGGGACTAAAACATTTTGATTTCTTGGCAACAAACCAATGCAGTACAAATTCATATCCAATAAATTATATTTCTAGCTTGTAAAATAATTACATGATACTGGTTGGATGTTTATGGTCCTAAACTGTTTGGTGCAACGTGTGTTCACCAAGTAAGGAATTGTCTTTAATACCTCATCACATTTCACGATATGAATAGTCATCTGGAATCAGACGTGACAGGTTCTACTGTACTAATTACTCCACTTAACCATGTAACCATATAACAATTACAGCACAGAAACAGGCCATCTTAGCCCTTCTAGTCCATGTTGAACTCTTACTCTCACCTAGTCCCACTGACCTGCACTCAGCCCATAACCCTCCATTCCTTTTCTGTCTATATATCTATCCAATTTAACTTTAAACAACAACATCGAACCTGCCTCAACCACTTCTGATGGAAGCTCATTCCACACAGCTACCACTCTCTGAGTAAAGAAGTTCCCCCTCATGTTTCCCTTAAACTTTTGTTAATATAATACTGTGTTAACATTCTGCATATTTTCATGTAATTCATGTCTTTAGGGTTAGTATAAAGTCTTGGGGTTGTTGTTAGTTTAAATGTGCTATTACTCCTGCACCACACCTCTCATTTCATCCAGAATAAGTCAGAGACTTCTTTCTTTCCCATAGAGACGTTAAATAGAGGGCTCCAACCATTCAGAGTAAGATAGACTTGTTTGTGAGTGGGTGGGAAAGGGACATGTTTTGTTGTTGTTGTTGCTTGTGTTGCTTTGCTGAACACTGTAGGCATACTATGCTGGTGCCGGAATATGTGATGATACGTGGGCTGCCCCCAGCACATCCTTAGTTTGTGTTAGTTGTTAATCCAAATGATGCACCTCACTGTATGCTTTCATCTGTATGCAGTAAACAAATAAATCTGAACCTGAATGGCCTAATTCTGTTTCTATATCAATGGCTCAGTAATCCAGATAGCAGCAGGCAATGCATAGGGACATTCCCAGCTCCATGAAAGCTGATATAGGATCACCCTGAAATGCTCACAAGATGATTCAAGGTTTGGTGGCCATCTCCTTACTAGAATGGAAGCTCAAGTAAACACGAACATATTTGACAATAACTTTTGGTGGGTGGGTTGGATGCAATTTCGTACAAGGTTGGAGACGATATCAGATGCAATGTAACTCTGGCAGGGTCTGCAAGACATTACTTCCTATAAAGCAAAACCCAATAGTATGAATGGCAGCGATGCTTCACAACCAGATGAACTCAACACCTTCTATGCACGCTTTGAAAGGGAAAACAAAACTACTGCTTTGAAGATCCCAGCTGCACCTGAGGACCCTGTGATTTCCGTCTCAGAGGCCGATGTTAGACTGTTTTTAAAGAGACTGAACCCTCACAAGGCAGAATGTACTGATGGAGTACCTGGTAAGGCTCTGAAAACCTGTGCCAACCAACTAGTGGGAGTATTCAAGGACATTTTCAACCTCTCACTGCTACGGGAAGAAGTTCCCATTTGCTTCAAAAAGGCAACAATTATTCCAGTGCCTAAGAAGAATAATGTGAGTTGCCTTAATGACTATCACCCGGCAGCACTCACATCGACAGTGATGAAAAGCTTTGAGATATTGGTCATGACTAGACTGAACTCCTGCCTCAGCAAGGACCTGGACCCATTGCAATTTGCCTATCGCCACAATAGGTCAATGGCAGATGCAAACTCAATGGCTCTCCACATAGCTTTAGTCCACCTAGCCAACACAAACGCCTACGTCAGGATGCTGTTCATCGACTATAGCTCAGCATTTAATACTATCATTCCCACAATCTTGATTGAGAAGTTGCAGAACCTGGGTCTCTGTACCTCCTTCTGCAATTAGATCCTCGACTTCCTAACCAGAAGACCACAGTCTTTGCTGATTGGTAATAACATAGCCTCCTCGTTGACCATCAACACTGGCGCGCCTCAGGGGTGCGTGCTCTACTCTCTGTATACCCATGACTGTGTGGCTAGGCATAGCTCAAATCCCATCTGCAAATTTGCTGATGATACAACCATTGCTGGTAGAATCTCAGGTGGTGACAAGAGGGCATACAGGATTGAGATATGCCAACTGGTGGAGTGGTGCCACAGCAACAACCTGGCACTCAACGAAAGAGCTGATTGTGGACTTTAGGAGGGGTAAGACAAAGGAATGCATACCAATCCTCATAGAAGGATCAGAAGTGGAGAGAGTGAGCAGCTTCAAGTTCCTGGTTGTTAAGATCTCTGAGACTCTAACCTGGTCCTAACATATCGATGTAGTTGTAAAGAAGGCAAGACAGCGGCTACACTTTATTAGGAGTTTGAAGAGATTTAGCATGTCAACAAATACACTCAAAAACTTCTATAGTTGTACTGTGGAGAGCATTCTGACAGACTGCATCACTATCTGGTATGAAGGGGCTACTGCACAGGACCGAAAGAAGCTGCAGAAGGTTGAAAATCTAGTCAGCTCCATCTTGTGCACTAACCTACAAAGTACCCAGGACATCTTTAGGGAGCAATATCTCAGAAAGGCAGCGTCCATTATTAAAGACCTCCAGCACCCAGGGCATGCCCTTTTCTCACTGTTACCATCAGGTAGAAGATACAGAAGCCTGAAGGCACACACTCAGCGATTCAGGAACAGCTTCTTCCCCTCTGCCATCCGATTGCTAAATGGACATTGAAGTTTTGGACGCTACCTCAATTGTTTTTTAATATACAGTATTCCTGTTTTTGCACATTTTAAAAATCTATTCAATATATATAATTGATTTACTTGTTTAAATATTATTATGTTTTATTTTATCTATTATTTTTTTCTCTCTCTGCTAGATAATGTATTGCATTGAACTACTGCTGCTAAGTTAGCAAATTAAATGGCACAAGCCAGTGAAAATAAACCTGATTCTGTTTCTGATTCAACCCAATACTTCCATTGGTGAAGTGTTGGCCTTTCTTGACTGAGACTTTTGCTGAGCTTTTTACACCCATTTTCACAAATTCTGCAATCATCCAATTTTATTCTCCACACATTCCCTTCAATTCAGCTCACCTCCAGATCCTATCACTCACCTACACGTCGGAGGCAATTTACAGTGGGCAATGACTCCACCAACCCACAGGACACTGGAATATGGGAGCGAAAAGGGAGAACGTGAAAATTTCTCATAGACAGCACCAGAGGTCAAGATTGCACAAGGGCCACTAGAGAAGTGTGCTGTAGTTTTACTAGTGGTATCACTGCACCCCCATCTCCCTTGATGCTTTTATCCATGGCACAGACCTCCAGAGCACCCATCAGGATGTACAGTAAGTTGATTGTGAGCCTTTGGCCAAACTTTGGAAATGAAATAAAGAATAAAGTGGGGATGGATTAAGAGAAGATCAACATTAAGTCAACTTGAATGTGAAAAAATTAAACATAGAAATTTGTGCAAATATTTTGGGAAGGAGATGGGTTCTCTGCTTCTGTCTCACTTTATTATTCCAGCTGCCTAACTTTCAAATATGAGAGAAAATCAATCTGACCATTTTAGGCATATCCAAGCTGGTGCCAGTGCCAAGTTTATAATTAGGATCAGATAAGTTTCTTTATATAGGGGCCTCCATTTAACAATGTCTAATCACCAGGAAATTTCAGGATCCTGTGGTGTTTTTCTTAAGGGGAAAATTAGACAAAGAATGCATTGCAGCATTAATTGAAAATGAGAAGTAGGCTTATGTTGCATACTTTGGAATGCAGTGCTGTTCCTTGCCAGTTTAGTTGATTATTATCTGGTCTATAAAGATTTAAGACTTACACTGTTGTCAGTCAGACTTTGTTACAAAGTCTTTGAACTTTTCCTGCTATGTACTTACAAATAGAACACATTTATGTGAAAAACTCAATACTTGAGAGGTTTAGGTACTCTCTATGTTTTCATTTTTAATATCATAGTTTTCTGTATATCATTTCAACAAACACTCTTTAAAGTCTTTTGTTAATAACTATGTATCATTGAATATTTCTCACCAGTTATTTATTCTACTATTCTTTATTGACACTGATTAACATTTAATTGGCTTCTCTGGCTAAGTTTTTTATGGACTGGATATGACAATAAATTCTTACTAACTACTTTTATTTCGTTAGTACCTCCTAATGCCTTTGTCATTGTCCCATTTTGGAAAATGGTCCAAAAGGTTAGTGCGCAAGGATTCAAGGCAAGTTGACAAATTGGATCCAAAACTGGCTTAGTAGTAAGTGGATGGCAGAGTCTTGTATTTGTAATTGGAAGTCCAGCGACTAGTGAAGTTTTCAGTGATCACTGCTGGAGTCCTTGCTGTTTGTTATACTTTTTCAGGATTGTGTGAAAGGGGTGAGGAGGTCTACTGGCCCAGCATATATATTTTGATGCCAGAAGTCTTGTTTGGACAGTTGGTTTCCAGCTCAAATTCCTAATATGTCCCTAGAGTATGGGGGGCTCTGCAATTGGACGTTCAAGTTCTTAGCTTCTGCAAAACGGTTGCCTGGAAGAAAATGTATATGTTGTTAACTTTACCACAGCCATTATTGAGAAATGTTTATTAAACTCTAAATTAAACACACAAGTTATGGAGACAGACAGTTTGAAAACAGGCCCTTCAGCCCACTGAGTTCTATCTACTATCAAGCATCTCCTTACATTAATCCTACAATCTTTCAATTTTATTCTCCCCAATTTCCCTTTAGCTCAGCCCAACCCCAAATTAAAGCACTGTTTCTTGAAAGAAAATTGTTGTCCATTCGTAGAATACTTTAAGCATGTTCCCTGAATTGTTTCTGAAGTGACGAAAGTTACTTTGAAGGCTGGAGTTACATTGCTGGGCAAAGTTCGTTAAACAAACATAGCAACTATTTTGAATATTTGTGCTTAGACCCAGGAGCACTGTTGATGAGAGGTTGTTAAATTTTATACACAGAAAATATTTCACTTGGATCCAATTTGCCCAAACCTTTCATAACTCTTAGTGTGCTTGTCTGCTTTATTTGGGCTCCTCTTTTAAAGAGTGGAAAGGCTGAATGTGGTCAATATTACTTCTTATTCTGAGAATATTCTGTGTAGTCTTTTCTCTACAACCTCTTCGAATGAGCTGTTTAGGTTTCTGTCCCCTCATTTACTTAAGAAATCGTTCTGTATTCATGGTTGTAAACATGAGATGATGTAATTATTTAGTGGCTGGTTGGTTTTGTCCTCTAGGTCAGCCCTGTTTACGGTTGAGAAATACCTAGAGTGATGCTTCAGTGAAATCAGATTGAGATGTCCAATTATTAAGCAGGAATAATGAGCTGCAGTCAGGAAGTCCACAGGCAATTTGTTGTGTGAGTGATGATATGGGGCCTGGGGCGGGGGGGGGGGCGGGGTGGTGTTGAACAGGAATCAATTATTAGTATTGATTGTGTAAACTGAATCTTGAAATATGGTCACTGCCAGATTCCATAGAGCTAGGCTTAAAGTTATTTGTTGGTTAGCTTGATATCAAATGCCAATAGCTGATACTGTGGCTTTAAGCATGACCAACATCATGAGATTTTTAGCATCTATTATTAGGCCCTCTGTTGGTCAGGTTCAACCATGAATGTTGCGTCCTAGCTGTCTACATGATACACAAGCCAGTACGCAAGTGAGGGCAGGACAATATTGAGTGTATGCTGTTGCCCATGCAGCAGGCTCTCCTGCTCCACGCAGCTGCTGAGTCTAAAGGAACGGCAGAGATCACGACAGTTTGGCACCAGTGGTGTCATAGTTACAAAGAAGGCACATTAGTAGCTATATTTCATTAGGAATTTCATTAGAGGGGATCTTGTATGTCACCAAAGACACTCGCAGATTTCTACAGATGTACTGTGGAGAGCATTCTAACTTGCTGCCTCACCGTCTGGTATGGGGGGGGAGGGGCACTGCAAAGGATCAAAATAAGCCGCAGAAAGTTGTAAACTCAATCAGCTCCATCATAGGTACTCGCCTCCCCAACATCCAGGACATCATCAATGAGCAATGCCTCAAAAAGTTGGCATTCATCATTAAGGACTCCCATCACCCAGGACATGCCTTTTTCTCATTGCTACCATCAGGAGGGAGGTACAGGAGCCTGAAGGCACACACTCAATGATTCAAGAACAGCTTCTTCCCCTCTGCTGTCTGATTTCTAAATGGACATCGAACCCATCAACAGTATTCCTGAACTTGCAGCACATCATCTGAGAAATGCTTCTAGCTTTTTGTAGAGCGTCCAGCATTTCCCTTGCATGCACTAATTTTTAAAAATTGCACACATTTGTTATTTCGATTTATAATTCATGTTGGACACTTAAGTGAGAAGCCCCAGACATCGAGGCTTTTTGTAGAGTGTCCAGCATTCCCCAGAAGATTCCGCACAGTGAAGCCTGGGAAATTAAAGATTTTGCATTTCTCAGATGATGTGCTACGAGTTCAGAATTTTGGGTGTACCTTATGAATTTTGGGCTGCAGATCATGAAAATCACCATGAAATTTCCTTAGCATGCATTAATTTTTAAAAATTGTGCTCATTTGTTATTTCAATTTATAATTCATGTTGCCCAAACCATGAAGTGCAACATATTACTGAAGATTCATTTTCTGCATTCCCATTTAGACTTCTTGCCTACAACTCTTGGCATTGTCAATGACGAGCATGGTGAAAAGTTTCACCAGGACATTGTGGTCATGGAGAAATAGTTTCAGGGCAACTGGAATCCATCAATGCTGGCTGATTATTACTGGACACTTAAGTTGTCCAGTGTTATTGTTCTTTCTGGAAAATTTTCACTTGGAGCTTCTAACAAATCTTTGGTAAGTGAGTGACAGCCCGAAATGTCGACTGTAATCTTTTTCAAAGATGCTGCCTGGCCTGCAGAGTTCATCTAGCATTTTGTGTGTGTTAGTTGGTTCAATTTAAAATTCACAGCAATTTTTTTCATTTCAGAGGTTTTGGTAACATTTTACGCATGTATAAAATATTAACACCAATAACATCTGTATGTATTAGTAGATCTGCAGAGCACAGACAGACATTTTGCACTTGTTTTAGGGAAGTGTAATCAGAATCAGAATCAGTTTCAATATCTTTGGCACATGTCATGAAATTTGTTAACTTTACTGCAGCAGTACAATGAAACACATAATAAATAAATGTAGAGAAAAACTGAATTGCAGTAAGTATACATATGTTTATTAAATAGTTAAGTTAAAACAGTGCAAAAAACCAGAAAGTAAAGAAGTAGTGAGGTAGTGCTCTTGGGTTCAAAGTCCATTTAGAAATGGATGGCAGAGGAGAAGAGACTGTGTGATGGAGCTGATTAATTTGACAAATCTATGAAACTTACTTTGATCTTGTGCAGTAGCCACCTCCCCCGCCCCCCACCCCCGAGTATACCAGATGGTGATGCAGCCAGTCAGAATGCTCTCCTTGGTACATTTGTCGAAGTTTTCGAGCGTTTTAGTTGACAAACCTACTCTTCTCAAACTCCTAGTGAAATATAGCCGCTGTCTTCCCTTCTTCATAGCTGCATCAGTATGTTGTGTCCAGGTTAGGTTCGCAGAGATTTTGACTCCCAGGAACTCGAAATAAAGAATAAGGATAATGAATGGTATAGTGTGCTTTTAGTAGGTCCAGAGTAAAGATCTCAACCCAGAATGTCAACTGTCCACTTTCCTCCACAGATGCTGACTGACCCAGAGTTCCCCGAGCAGCTTGTGTGTAGCTCCAGATTCCATCATCTGCTGTCTCTTGGTCTCTACCTTCCTGTAGACCTTTGTAACAGTCAATGTTACAAAGATGAGAGCCACCAATTTATAAGAGGCAGGCAAAGCGGAAGAAAAATAGACAAACATTCATGATTTAGTTTTCATTGTTGAAAAGTCAATCTCTAACTGTTACTGTATGGTTCCATAGATAGTAAGAGAGATAGACAGTAACATCAGAAAAAATATCCATAACTTTAGGATTCAAGGTAATCTGTACAACTAGATTGGAGCAAGGTTACCTAACTTACCCCATGACATAATAAAAAGATATTACATTTGTTAATTCTGAAGTTGTATGTGAAGCACCTCGGCATATCTTTTGTACTTCATGTAACTGTAAGTTATTGCCACAACAGAGATGCAGCAGAGAGAACACCATGTACTCGAACAATCTTAATCAGAAGAAAGATTGCAGGTTTTACACAAAGGAACATATGCCTAGACGGAGAAAAGATTCCTCCAACTTTAACACTTTCAAGCCATGCCGTTGACAGAAGGTTATGTTTTAGAAGATTATCATCCGGCAGAAGGGAGCAGGAATGTCATGATGCTTTGAAAATTTAGAAAATTCAGTTGTAACTTGCCAAAACATATTTGGGATCAGGACTGTGGCATATCTTGTTAATATCCCTTTATCATTGTTAAAATTGCATCATTTTTATCTTAATAGGCATGATCTGGATAAATCAAAATTTAATTGCATGTCATTTTATTTTCCATTTCTACAGAGATACTGGGGCTATTATTAGAGGACAAATTGAAAGATGAACTGAAGTATGTTTGTAAGTGTATGCATCTGTACTGTGTAGTGGTACTCTGGCATAGGATATGAAATTTCATATTGAATCCTTGAAGACATCTATAACGCCCCTTGAGACAAAATCTTAAAATAATTGTTTTTAGAGATGGCATTTTTCACCATTCAATCCTTAGAGGTTATGGAATTTGAAAGAATTCTTAAATAATTTCACAGATGCTGATGTTATTTAGAGTGACTCCATTTTCTATTAACCAGTGGGATGCCATATTCATGGTCACCTGATTCTGATGCCTGCTTTCATCTGGAATTGTTCCCTTATGCACAATATTCTGTGGGAAAATGGGTGCAATCACCTTGGCAAGGTCCAGCACAACGCAAAGCTTTGTGTCCCGATGCAGGGTCTTGACCCAATTATCAACACTTCCTTTTCACTCAACAGATTCTTCTAGACACATTGAGTTGCTCCAGCATGCTGATTGTTGCTCCAGGTTCCAGCGTCTGTGGTCTTTTGTGTCTCATACAATATAGAACATAGAATAGTACAGCACATTACAGGCCCTTTGGCCCCATGTTGTGCCGACCCTCAAACCCTGCCTCCCATATAACCCTCCACCTTAAATTCCTCCATATACCTGTCTAGTAGTCTCTTAAACTTCACTAGTGTATCTGCCTCCACCACTGACTCAGGCAGTGCATTCCACGCACCAACCACTCTCTGAGTAAAAAACCTTCCTCTAATATCCCCCCTGAACTTCCCACCCCTTACCTTAAAGCCATGTCCTCTTGTATTGAGCAGTGGTGCCCTGGGGAAGAGGCGTTGGCTATCCACTCTATCTATTCCTCTTATTATCTTGTACACCTCTATCATGTCTCCTCTCATCCTCCTTCTCTCCAAAGAGTAACCCCTAGCTCCCTTAATCTCTGATCATAATGCATACTTTCTAAACCAGGCAGCATCCTGGTAAATCTCCTCTGTACTCTTTCCAATGCTTCCACATCCTTCCTATAGTGAGGCGACCAGAACTGGACACAGTACTCCAAGTGTGGCCCAACCAGAGTTTTATATAGCTCCATAACCCAGAGTGGAGAAATTAATGGGTTTCACCTTTAAAATTATTTCAAAGCCAGTCAAACCCTTCCATAAGCTTAAATGCCCCTGGTTTCACCACAGTTACATAACGGAAAGTTGATTTTAGCTAAAACTGATTCAAGTTTGGAATAATTTGCAAGTTGAATCATACTAATCAGAAAATTGAAAGAGGCATTTCCAGTCACCCTCACCACTCCAACTCATTACCTGCATCACGGAAGTATAGGGTGTGTCACCTCTTGTGCAACACTCCTATTCTGATGTTGCAAGAGTATTTGAACCACATTGACCTGAAAAGCCAGTCACTGGGCACTCCTGGGAAGCATGATCCTATTCAGGAGGCACCTCAGTTAAGTATATTCCTCACTTCTATCCTTAGACCTTTCCTCCTGCTCCTTGCATTACACCATACACCTTCCCCTCAGTTTTGCTGCCCTTGACCCCACCCTGATATGCAGCTGATCAATCAGTGCCTCCTTCCAATGTACAAGTGGTCCTTAGTCCAAATTCCCTGTAGATGTCATATTTCAAAGGCCTGTCTGTCCAACCCCTCACTGAGTACCACAAAATTGCTGTCCACGTTCTTGAGCTGCACCCAACACCTGACTCCTTGGTCCCTATGATAGCCTGGGATTCTAATCTGTCCCACAGCACCCTGCTGGCCTCTCCGATCACTACCTTCAATGCTTGGTGCTGTCCTCTGGAATTCCAGCCCACTCTCACTACAGACTGTGGTCTGTGCCTCCCGCTCTATCACCATTGTCCATCTGCACACGACAGACAATCCCACCAGCCAGGCATGTCAGGAATCATTGTCAATTTTCTGAGTTTAGCTCGAGCAGTTCTCTTTCTACAGGTGCTGCCTTCTGAGTGTTTAGTATTTCCAGCATCTGCAATCATTTACTGTGAGGAGAAGTATCAGGCACTGTATTTTCGCATGTCAAAATGATGGACATCAGAATGCTGTACAGACGTAGTGTTGTACAACCCAGAAAGACCTTTTGGCCCAGTGAATCCTTGCCAACTTTTGTGCCTATCTACACTAATCCTATTTAACTAATTTAGGACTAAATCCTTCTAAGCTGTGCCTGCTTAAGTACCTGTTTAAATGCCTTTCAAATGTCATGATTGTATCTGATTCCACTACCTCCTCGAGAAGTGTGTTCTAGGTATTAGTCACTCCCTGTGAAAGCAACTTACCCCACAGATTCCCTTTAAAACATCTAAACCTATGTCATATTAAACCTATATCTTCTTGTTTCTGATATCCCCATCAATGGAAGTTGAATTGACTTTGTGCCTTATCTGCATCTCCTGATCTTATATAATTTTACCAGGTCACTCCTCAGAGGCCCCCTTTGCTCCAGGGAAAACAATATCAGTCTATTCATTCTCTCCCCATAACTAAAGTCCTCCAGACTACCTCCTGGTAATTTTCTGTTCAGGTACAGTTGAGCTGGTAACTCCCATGTCTATGCCAGTTAATATTATTTGTGTGAAAGCTACTACATAGGCAAAAGCCAGAGAAAGCCCACAAACAAGTCAAAGTTTACTGAATAAAATGATTCGATCTTTGTGCATTTATAGTCAAGGGATAAAACTATGCCATTAAACTTGAGATCTGAACATTTATGCTCCCTAGGGACAGAGGGTCCAGTGAGATGGAGGAACTGAGCGAAATACATGTTAGTAGGGAAGTGGTGTTAGGTAAATTGAAGGGATTGAAGGCAGATAAATCCCCAGGGCCAGATGGTCTGCATCCCAGAGTGCTTAAGGAAGTGGCCCAAGAAATAGTGGACGCATTAGTGATAATTTTTCAAAACTCGTTAGATTCTGGACTAGTTCCTGAGGATTGGAGGGTGGCTAATGTAACCCCACTTTTTAAAAAAGGAGGGAGAGAGAAACCGGGGAATTATAGGCCGGTTAGCCTAACGTCGGTGGTGGGGAAACTGCTGGAGTCAGTTATCAAAGATGTGATAACAGCACATTTGGAAAGCGGTGAAATGATCGGACAAAGTCAGCATGGATTTGTGAAAGGAAAATCATGTCTGACGAATCTCATAGAATTTTTTGAGGATGTAACTAGTAGAGTGGATAGGGGAGAACCAGTGGATGTGGTATATTTGGATTTTCAAAAGGCTTTTGACAAGGTCCCACACAGGAGATTAGTGTGCAAACTTAAAGCACACGGTATTGGGGGTAAGGTATTGGTGTGGGTGGAGAATTGGTTAGCAGACAGGAAGCAAAGAGTGGGAATAAACGGGACCTTTTCAGAATGGCAGGCGGTGACTAGTGGGGTACCGCAAGGCTCAGTGCTGGGACCCCAGTTGTTTACAATATATATTAACGACTTGGATGAGGGAATTAAATGCAGCATCTCCAAGTTTGCGGATGACACAAAGCTGGGTGGCAGTGTTAGCAGTGAGGAGGATGCTAAGAGGATGCAGGGTGACTTGGATAGGTTGGGTGAGTGGGCAAACTCATGGCAGATGCAATTTAATGTGGATAAATGTGAAGTTATCCACTTTGGTGGCAAAAATAGGAAAACAGATTATTATCTGAATGGTGGCCGATTAGGAAAAGGGGAGGTGCAATGAGACCTGGGTGTCATTATACACCAGTCATTGAAAGTGGGCATGCAGGTACAGCAGGCGGTGAAAAAGGCGAACGGTATGCTGGCATTTATAGCGAGAGGATTCGAGTACAGGAGCAGGGAGGTACTACTGCAGTTGTACAAGGCCTTGGTGAGACCACACCTGGAGTATTGTGTGCAGTTTTGGTCCCCTAATCTGAGGAAAGACATCTTTGCCATAGAGGGAGTACAAAGAAGGTTCACCAGATTGATTCCTGGGATGGCAGGTCTTTCATATGAAGAAAGACTGGATGAACTGGGCTTGTACTCATTGGAATTTAGAAGATTAAGGGGGGATCTGATTGAAACGTATAAGATCCTAAAGGGATTGGACAGGCTAGATGCGGGAAGATTGTTCCCGATGTTGGGGAAGTCCAGAACGAGGGGTCACAGTTTGAGGATAGAGGGGAAGCCTTTTAGGACCGAGATTAGGAAAAACTTCTTCACACAGAGAGTGGTGAATCTGTGGAATTCTCTGCCACAGCAAACTGTTGAGGCCAGTTCATTAGCTATGTTTAAAAGGAAGTTAGATATGGCCCTTGTGGCTACAGGGGTCAGGGGGTATAGAGGGAAGGCTGGGTTCTGAGTTGGATGATCAGCCATGATCATAATAAATGGCGGTGCAGGCTCGAAGGGCCGAATGGCCTACTCCTGCACCTATTTTCTATGTTTCTATGTTTCTATGATCATATGCAGAAATAGCAGGACAAAGTTATGATATTACAGCCATAAAGTTCCTCGTGCTAGTAAAGAGGTTAGTGCAACGCTATTACATCACCAGCTGTAAGACAAGGGTTCGATTCCCAACACTGTCTGTAAAGAAATCGTGCATTCAACTCTTGTGACTCCAGGCCCAGTTTCATCTGACATTCCAAAGACCTGCGGGTTATGGTTAATGAGTTTTGGGCATGCTTCTTCTTCTTCAGCTGTTCATCAATTTCAATGTTGACTGTGCTGAGAGTTTAGTCTCTGCAGGCACGTTTATGGGCCACAAGACCAGCATTGGATCGGCACTGTCTCCCACATCGGTTGCATTTGTGATTTGACTGGTCTGGCACCGAATGTCTGCGTTCATGACCTGCTTCATATTTCTTCTGCCTTTTCTCCTCGATAGCTGGGATTGACTTCTTGACAATGCAGTGCCAACTTCTTCTGTCCAAAGCATCTTTCTCCCAGGTGTTTACATTCATGTCGGTGCTCTTCAGCTGGAGCCTGAGTACGTCTTTGTAGCACAGCTTCTGACCACCATGCTTCCTCTTTCCTTCGTGTAGCTCGCCATGGGTAAACGATCATCGCTCATTCTTGTGGCATGACCAGTCCAACGCAGCTGAGAAACTGTAATGAGTGATTCTACGCTGACTGCCCCAGCACGTTTGAGCACCTCCACATCTGGTACCCTCTCTTGCCACTTGATGTGTAATAT
This sequence comes from Mobula hypostoma, assembly GCF_963921235.1. Lineage (NCBI taxonomy): Eukaryota > Metazoa > Chordata > Chondrichthyes > Myliobatiformes > Myliobatidae > Mobula > Mobula hypostoma. Next base: position 49,251,540 of record NC_086101.1, read on the forward strand.
TTGGTGTAAAAGCCTGTGTTGTGTCTTGGTCAATTTTTTGATGTGCTTCTGATACAATGTCACTGTTTCAGTTGAATAAAGCAGAGATGGTAAAACAGCTGTGTTATACACTTTGACCTTGGTTGCCATTTTTATGTCGTGGCAAGACCAAGGTTGGCTTCTGCAAAGCACCAAAGACTTTTGTAGCTGATTGAATTCTCCTCTCAACTTGCAGATATGATGAGTTGGTGTTGGTTACAGCACTTCCTAAGTATGTGTAAGAGTCAGAACATTTCAGTGCTACCCCATTGACCGATATGACTGGTGGTTAGGTCTCACTGGGACTACACAGAGGAGGTGGCTGGTACAGAAGTTCGGTTTTGGAGACATTGATTCTTAGGCCAAAAAGAGTGGCAGCAAATGAGAAGCTGTCTACAATTTCTTGAATCACATTAACATCAGTAAGAAACAGGGCTGAGTTGTTTGCATACAGAAGATCTCTGACACATATCTCTCTTGATTTGGTTGAGGCTTTGAATCTTGACAGGTTGAACAATTTTCCATCTGAGCGATTCTTGATGTACACACCTTTGTCCAAATTATGGTCCATTATTTCGAAGACTGCAGCAAGATATAGTGTGAACAAAGTTGGAGCAAGAACACATCCCTGTTTTACCCCGTGGTTGATGGTGAAGGCTTCGCTGACGTCTCCTCCGATAGATACTTTGCCAGACATGTTTTCATGAACAATTTGATCATCGTAACCAGCCTATCTGGACAGCCATAAGTTTTGAGCACTTCCCAGAGTGTTTCTCAAATGCTTGTGAGAAATCAACAAAAACAATGTACAATGGTTCCTGCTGTTCTACTGCCTTCTCCTGGAGTTGCTTCAAAATAAAAATCATGTCAGTGGTAGCTCTTCCAGCCCTAAAGCCACATTGGCTTTCAGGAAGCACATCTTCTGAGATGATCTTGTGCCAGCTGAGCAGTATCTTCACCATAATCTTGCCAGCTGTGGATAGAAGGGAGATTCCTCGGTGGTTTCCACAAACACTACGGTCGCCTTTCTTCTTGTAGATGGTGACTATCAGCACATCTTTGAATTCCTGAGGGAGACATTGACTCTGCCAACAAGCATTATATAAGTTCAACAGTTTAGTCTTCAGAGCAGGACCACCTTGCTTCAGTACATCTAATGGAATGCCGTCTTGCCCGGGTGCTTTACCGCTTCTGGTATCTTTTAAAGCCTTATTAAGTTCTGTCATAGTGATGAGTCCACATAGCTCTTCTCTTACCGGTCTAATTGTGAGCCTTTCACGTGCATTGTGGTCAGCCGCTCCTTGTTGGTTTAGAAGGTTACAGAAGTGTTCCCTCCATCGCTCAATGATGTCTTTTCGGTCACTGCATAGCTTGCTCCCATCTGCAGTTTTTACTAGGGCCACTGTATTGCTTCTTGGACCATAGATGTCTTTCAGTCCTGAGAAGAGCCCATGGTAGTCATTCCTGTCTGATATTGCTTGCAGTTCTTCCGCTTTCTTATTTCACCAGTTGTTCTTCATAGCCCTGATCTCCCTTTGAACTTTGGCTTTCATGGCCTTAAATGCTGCTTTGCTTCTTTCAGCATTCTTTTTCAAGTGACACAGATAAAGCCTTTGTTTCATCGCCAACAGTTCTTGAATGGAATCATTTTGTTCTCAAAACCAGTCAGGAGTTTTTCTCTTAGGGTGACCAAGCACCGCACTTGCAGTTGAATGGATGGTTTTCTTGAGCTGCTTCCAGCATTCTTTAACATTGGTTGGGTCATTGAGAGGGTCTTTGTTTTCTTGGAGAGATAATGTCAATGCTGTGACAAGTCTCCTCAGATGTTCCTCACTGGCCAACTTGTTGACATCCAATTTCTTGGGTGCTTCACTGGGTGTTTTTCACCTTGGCAGCAGCAGTTTAAGTCTAAGTTGTGATCGTATCATGTAATGATCAGATGAGCACTCTGATCCACGCATTGCTTTTGTCGATAGAATCTCCAGCATATCTGTTCTGCGAGTCACAACGTAGTCAAGCAAATGGAGATGCTTTGACCTTGAGTGCATCCAGGTGAAGTAGTTCTTCACGGGTTGACAAAAGAAAATGCTGGTAACACACAATTCCCTCTGAGCGCAAAACTTTAGCATAAGGTCACCATTGGTGTTCTTTTTGCCTTTACCAAATTTGCCAATGACACCTTCATAGGTACTGTGATCCTTGCCTACCCTGGCATTGAAATCTCCCAAGATGAGCAACTTGTCCGCCCTAGGGACATTATCAGTTACTTCAGCCAGTTCCTGATAGAAGGACTCCTTGTCTTCGTCAGAATATGCCATGGTTGGTGCATACACATTGATCAAACTCAGGAAACGATCCTTTCCAATGGGAACACGTAGTCGCATGATCCTTTCAGATATCCCTATCAGAAGTGATGGCAATTTGCTAGCAATCTCGTTGGAAATAGCAAAGGCCACACCTTCATCTCTCCTTTCGTTGGTTTTCCCAATCCAAAAGAAAGTATAAGTATTTTCTTGGATCTGGCCTTGTCCTTTAATCCTTGTCTCTTGGAGTGCAGAAATATCAATGTTGTATCTTGCCAATTCCTTAGCTATCAAAGCAGTTCTCCTTTCTGGTCTTGAGTCATTATCCAGCATTGTTCGCACATTCCATGTGGCAACAATCAGATTCATCTTCTGAAACTTTTTACCACAGTGGTGAAGACCCACTGGCCACGGTGAGCCAGCCAGGTGAAATCTGAGCAAGCTTTCTTTACCCCACCTTTTCTAGGGGCTTCCTCTTCCAGGGCGGGCAGTGCTATCCCTAAAAAGGGCTGCCCGGACACTCACATAGCTGCCTCAACCCTATTGTTGCTCAGAAAACTCAACAAGGTAGCGACCATCTTATGTGAGCCGCCTATGTGCAGAGTTCATGCTAGCAGGTTCCAACTCCTCAAGCTTGCTGCCATCACATGACCTCCCTCACCACAGGGCTTTCCACACCGTCCAGAAACCCTACTCCAGCACGCCTTGCACAGTAATCAGATAGACGGTGTCGTGTCCCCACCATACAGTCTCTCTGGGCTTCCAAATCTGATGCTAAGTGGTACACAGGAGTGTAACAGACTTTGTGGATAAGGACGTTGCCCCGCAGTGGCAACTAAGTAGTCTAGTGATGCTATGCGTTGACCAGCACTCTGGTTCTTCCGCATGCCACCAAGGTGGCCGTACCATTGACCCTTTTGGATTCACCTGCCACAGACATCATCAGACGCCCTGCTGCCGGCGTCCTCGTTGGGTGCCGCCTTTGCCTGAAGAGGCATAACCTACAAAGTAGCAAAGGCATGCTTACCTCCTTGACTTAGCTAGCCACGATCCTACTACTAGATCTAATCTAGTAGTATACCGATGGGACATCATCTTCACGGCTAGGTTAGACTTGCCAGAGAATGAATCTCCGTCGTATTTCGCTGAGGTTTGGCCAGTGTCACTGCTACGCCACGGTGAGGCGTCAAGGTAGGATTCCAGCATGCTATGTTGGTGCTGGAAGCATGGCAACATTTGTGGATTGTCGAGCTCAATCCGTGCAGACGGGGCTTGACACAAATAATGCATTTCACTGTATGCTTCGATGCATGTGTGACTAATAATGCCAATCTTTATCTTTTACTTTTCCAGTCAATGAATAATTATCCACGTAGCTTTAAATTTCAAATTGCTTTCAAATTACTCAAAACTGGTGCTTTGAAATTTGACCTTTTTTTTGTGACTAACAATTGAAAGTCCACAAATTTATCTTCAAAGGGCTTGCACTCTGATGGTAAATTCAGATGTCTGATCCTAGCTTTAGTTGTAATGCTCCTAGGTCAATGAGCTGAATGTGGCTCTTATTCTCTTGAATTATTCTGATATTGCTTATGTTGGCACTAAGCACTGAAAAAATACCAGAGAAGTTCAAGACTTTGAGAAAAGCTTTCATTGTAATCATAAAAGTTGGACTTAATGTTAAAACCAATAAAACTTGAAGGAAATCATTGTGCAAAGATAATGCTATTAACCTCAGAGCTGACTGTTTCCATTATAACTGTACATCCTAAAGTAGTCAGATGGATATAGCAAGCTAAATTATTTAAAATTAACAAAATGGTGGGTTAATAGAAGGCTGACCCTGAACTTGAACTTAGTATGGGAGGGATATGGAGTACATAAGCCTTTATGTGGGTGGTGACCCAGAGAATCAATAGACTTAGATCTCTGTGTTTAAAGATACCTTTCTGCTTTCAAATAGGTACCTTGGCAGCCTGTACTAACAAATAGATTAATATCAGGTTAGTGTCTAGATATGGTGAATGTACTCAGTCTTTTTCTCAGGGCTGGGGAAATCAAGAACAAGAGGAGATAGGTTTAGGGTGAGAAGGGAGAGAAGGAGAGATTTAAAAGGAATATGGGAGGAAAACTCTTATTTTGAGGACGATCAATATATAGAAAAGGTGCCAGAGGAAGTAGATGGGGCAGGTATATTAACACCATTTAAAAGACATTTGGACAGGTACACAGATAGGAAATGGTTAAGTGGATATGAGCCTAATCCAAACAAATAGGAGTAGCTTAGATGGGAATCTTGGTTGGCAAGGACTAGTTGGGCCGAACAGCCTGATCCATGCTGTATGATTCTGATTTTACCAGGACATGGAAGAAAGGCACCAGGATCAAGGCAGTGTTCTCTCAGTGGTTAAGTATTTTGTGATGGAAGTATTTTGTTTGATATGTGATTCTCATGACAATATATAGCACTGACACTCAGAGGCCACTTTATTATGTACCTCTTATACCTAATAAAGTAGACACTGAGTGTATATTCATGGTCTTCTGCAGCTGTAGCCCAACCACTTCAAGGTTTGACATGTTGAGCATTCAGAGATGTTCTTTTGCATGCCACTGTTGTAATGTGTGGTTATTTGGGTTATTGTTACATCCTGTTGGCTTGAACCAGTCTGACTATTCTCTGATCTCTCTGATTAACCAGGCATTTTTACCCACAGAGCTGTCACTCACTGGATGTTATTTCGTTTCTCACACCATTCTTTGTAAACTCTAGACACTATTGTGTGTGAAAATCCCAGGAGATCAGCATCTTCTGATATGCTCAAACCACCCCACCTGACATCAACAATCATTCCACAGTCAAAGACAGTTAGATCACATTTCTTCCCCATTCTGATGTTTGGTCTGAACAACAACTGAACCTCTTCACCGTGGATAAATACTTCTATGCATTGAATTGCTGCTACATAATTGGCTAATTAGATATTTGCATTAACAAGCAGGTGTACCTAATAAAGTGGCCACTGAGTATACTTTCATAAGGCTGCTTATTCCAGTGATTACCGAGGTGTATTAGAACACGAGAACACAAGAGATAGGAGAAGGACGAAGCAATTTTGTCTTTGAATTTGGTCTGACATTCTACAGGATCCCATTTTCTCAGCACTATTTTCCTGCACAGTCTCCTATCTCCTGATCCTTTAACATCTAGAAATCTATTGATTTTAAAGCAACACACAAAATGCTCATGCCATCAAGTTGGAGGCTAGTCAGATGGAATATAAGGTGTTGCTCCTCCACCCTGATGTTGGCTTCATCTTGACACTCCATGAGCCTCTTCATCCAATACATTATTCTCTTCAACTTCCACCATCTTCTTCTCCAGCTATTGACCATTCTCACTCACCCAGCTTCACCTATCACCTTCCAGTTAGCCTCTTTCCCCTCTCGCTACCTTTTTCATTCTGGTATCTTCCCCCTTCCTTCAAAACTCGTTAGATTCTGGACTAGTTCCTGAGGATTGGAGGGTGGCTAATGTAACCCCACTTTTTAAAAAAGGAGGGAGAGAGAAACCGGGGAATTATAGGCCGGTTAGCCTAACGTCGGTGGTGGGGAAACTGCTGGAGTCAGTTATCAAGGATGTGATAACAGCACATTTGGAAAGCGGTGAAATGATCGGACAAAGTCAGCATGGATTTGTGAAAGGAAAATCATGTCTGACGAATCTCATAGAATTTTTTGAGGATGTAACTAGTAGAGTGGATAGGGGAGAACCAGTGGATGTGGTATATTTGGATTTTCAAAAGGCTTTTGACAAGGTCCCACATAGGAGATTAGTGTGCAAACTTAAAGCACACGGTATTGGGGGTAAGGTATTGGTGTGGGTGGAGAATTGGTTAGCAGACAGGAAGCAAAGAGTGGGAATAAACGGGACTTTTTCAGAATGGCAGGCGGTGACTAGTGGGGTACCGCAAGGCTCAGTGCTGGGACCCCAGTTGTTTACAATATATATTAATGACTTGGATGAGGGAATTAAATGCAGCATCTCCAAGTTTGCGGATGACACGAAGCTGGGTGGCAGTGTTAGCAGTGAGGAGGATGCTAAGAGGATGCAGGGTGACTTGGATAGGTTGGGTGAGTGGGCAAACTCATGGCAGATGCAATTTAATGTGGATAAATGTGAAGTTATCCACTTTGGTGGCAAAAATAGGAAAACAGATTATTATCTGAATGGTGGCCGATTAGGAAAAGGGGAGGTGCAACGAGACCTGGGTGTCATTATACACCAGTCATTGAAAGTGGGCATGCAGGTACAGCAGGCGGTGAAAAAGGCGAACGGTATGCTGGCATTTATAGCGAGAGGATTCGAGTACAGGAGCAGGGAGGTACTACTGCAGTTGTACAAGGCCTTGGTGAGACCACACCTGGAGTATTGTGTGCAGTTTTGGTCCCCTAATCTGAGGAAAGACATCTTTGCCATAGAGGGAGTACAAAGAAGGTTCACCAGATTGATTCCTGGGATGGCAGGTCTTTCATATGAAGAAAGACTGGATGAACTGGGCTTGTACTCGTTGGAATTTAGAAGATTGAGGGGGGATCTGATTGAAACGTATAAGATCCTAAAGGGATTGGACAGGCTAGATGCAGGAAGATTGTTCCCGATGTTGGGGAGGTCTAGAACGAGGGGTCACAGTTTGAGGATAGAGGGGAAGCCTTTTAGGACCGAGGTTAGGAAAAACTTCTTCACACAGAGAGTGGTGAATCTGTGGAATTCTCTGCCACAGCAAACTGTTGAGGCCAGTTCATTAGCTATGTTTAAAAGGAAGTTAGATATGGCCCTTGTGGCTACAGGGGTCAGGGGGTATGGAGGGAAGGCTGGGTTCTGAGTTGGATGATCAGCCATGATCATAATAAATGGCGGTGCAGGCTCGAAGGGCCGAATGGCCTACTCCTGCACCTATTTTCTATGTTTCTATGTTTCTATGTTTCTCAGTCTTGAAGAAGGGTATCAGCCCGAAATGTCAACTGTTTATTAATTTTCATAGATCCTGCCTGATCTGCTAAGTTCTTCCAGCATTTCTGTGTGTTGGTTTGGATTTCCAGCATCTGCAAATTTTCTCGTGTTTATCTATTGATTTTAGTTTTGAATGTAGTCAATGACTGAGTCTCTGGGATAGAGAGTTCTAATGATTTACCAATCTTTGAGAGTAGAACTTTCTACTTATTACACAACTAAATGCCTTAACACTTACTTTGAGATTTGTTCTAGACCTCTCACTGGGGAGAATCTTCCTCGCCTTGTCTATCTTGTTAATCCCTCTAAAAATTTAATATGTTTCAATAAGGTCACTCTTTAATCTTTGAACTTCATTCCTTCAGGTGAACTTGCCTCTTCCTTCTTCTATTTGTAATACTGCCTTGCTCTAAAACACCTAGGTACTCTTTTCACTTGACAAATCAGCCACCTAGGGAACCAGGCTAACAAATCTTCAGTGTGCTCCCTCTCTTATACTGAGCAAGGAAACCGAAATTGTCTTCAATCTTCCAGATTTGGTGTAATGCCTGTTTATTTTTGTTCATGATCATGAATTAAACATATTAAAGAACAAGTCAATAATGCCAAGTGGTTTTATATGAGGTACTGAATATTCATTATTGCAAGCAGCCCTGAAGTAGCACGGGAGGATTGTTGGAGGATTCAAGCAGCACTATATGGTAGTTCCGTAGGAATAGGAGCTATGACAGTTGGAGATATTTTGGGACAAATGTTGAGATAAACCATCTGGAAGCTTAAGGCTGCTTTATACTTGTGTGTACTAGCTTACGCTGTAGCCTACACAAGTGGACTACGCCGTTGTGAGCATTTATACTTGTGCATTGGTGCGTCTGCATCTCTCTGCAATTCACCGCCAAAACGCTAGTTGGCAGCGGGTTTCTATGCCGCTGTGAAGAGAATAATGTATTGGATGAAGAGGCTCATGGAGTGTCAAGATGAAGCCAACATCAGGGTGGAGGAGCAACACCTTATATTCCATCTGACTAGCCTCCAACTTGATGGCATGAGCATTTTGTGTGTTGCTTTAAAATCAATAGATTTCTAGATGTTAAAGGATCAGGAGATAGGAGACTGTGCAGGAAAATAGTGCTGAGAAAATGGGATCCTGTAGAATGTCAGACCAAATAAATGAACTTCAAACAATGGCGACTGAAACTGAAGGAGGGTGAATTTTCTGTGCTTGTCCGGCCACTGAGAGACATGGATGAGGAAATGCATTTCAAATGTTTTCGGATGTCGGCAGGTAGATTTGACGATTTGGTTCATCGTCTCCAACCATTTATTTCGCATCAGTGTGCGCACAGTATACTCAGAGACTGGCAATCATCATTTGAGTTTTAGCTTCAGGTGGAAGTCAACAGGCTGTAGCAGCTAGCTACAAATTGGCGTCAAGCACAGGGTCCTCCATATTTTTGGAGGTCTGTAAAGCTTTATGGAAAGCATTGCAGCCAGAGTTCCTTCCCTGCCCTACAGTCGCCCAATGGGAAGCTATTGCAGCGTAGGAGGAAAGGCGATGCTACCAAGCGGACCAATCACAGTTGTTGCGGTCTGCGTCGCCATGACATGTAGTTACATTTTGGGAGAGGTGTGCGTTAGGCTACGGCGTAGGGTCTGGCATAGAGTACAGTGTAGGGTATGCGGCTACACCGTACTTACGGCGTACATTTGACGCACAAGTATAAGTTGGTCTTTATGCTCATTTTATTCAGTTTGTGTGGTAGAGGGAGATATTGCATAGCATTAAAGGGGGAACTGTATTTTTGGAGGGAGCTGGGTAAATATTTTTAAGTAAAAATCTTCTTTGTTTTATTGACTTTACAGCAGATGGAAACTCAAAGGACCATTCATCTCTGATTTGTAGTCTCCTGTCACAAAATACAGTGTTCATCTTTGGTCACCCTTTTATAGGAAAGACGTCATTAAGCTTGAAAGGATGCAAAGAGGATTTACGAGTATGTTGCCAGGACTCAAGGACCTGAATTATAGGGAAAGGTTGGGCAGGCTAGGACTTTATTCCTTTGAACAGGAGGCAGAGGGGTGACCTTATAGAGGCATATAAGATTATGAGCTGCATCAATATGGTGAATGCACACTATCTAACTGGCTGCATCCATTTCTGGTATGGAGCGGCCACTGCACAGGATCAGAAAAAGTTGCAGAAAGTCGTAAACTCTGTCAGCTCCACCATGGGCACAAGCCTCCCCAGCATCCAGGGCGTCTTCAATAGGCGATCCCTTAAAAAGGCAGCATCTATTATTAAAGACTTTCATCACCCAGGAAATGCCCTCTTTTCATCGCCACCATCAAGGAGGAGGTTTAACATCTGCCGGACGATGCTGAGGATGTTCGGTGAGTCTGTGGGGGGCAGTGCTATCATGTTTGCTGTTGTGTGCTGGGGCAGCAGGCTGAGGGTAGCAGATACCAACAGGATCAACAAACTCATTTGTAAGGCCAGTGATGTTGTGGGGATGGAACTGGACTCTCTGACGGTGGTGTCTGAAAAGAGGATGCTGTCTAAGTTGCATGCCATCTTGGTCAATGTCTCCCATCCACTACATAATGTACTGTTTGGGCACAGGAGTACATTCAGCCAGAGACTTATTCCACCGAGATGCAGCACAGAGCGTCATAGGAAGTCATTCCTGCCTGTGGCCATCAAACTTTACAACTCCTCCCTTGGAGGGTCAGACATCCTGAGCCATAGGCTGGTCCTGGACTTATTTCATAATTTACTGGCATAATTTACATATTACTATTTAACTATTTATGGTTCTATTACTATTTGTTATTTATGGAGCAACTGTAACGAAAATCAATTTCCCCAAGGATTAATAAAGTATGACTATGACTATGACTATGACTACATGAGTCTGAAGACACACACTTAATGTTTCAGGAACAGCTTCTTTCCCTCTGCCATCAGATTTCTGAATGGACAATGAACCCATGAACTCTTCCTCAGTATTGTTCTTTTTCTCTCTTTCTGCACTACTAATTTCCTTTTCTATATATACTTCTAATTGTAATTTATAGTTATTATTAACATTCATTGAAAGGTATGCTGCTGGAAAATAACAAATTTCATGCCATATGCCAGTGATACTAAACCTGATTCTGATTCAGATTTATCTGAGGGAAAGAGCTCAGCGGTTCCATTTAATATCAGTGAAATGTATGCAATATACATCCTGAAATTCTTGTTCTTTGCAGACGTCCACGAAAACAGAAGAGTACCTCAAAGAATGAATGACAGTTAAAATGTTAGAACACCAAAGCTCCCCTACTCTCACCTCACATGTTCAAGCAGCCGCAAGCATCAACCCTCCCCCTCCCCTCTCCCACTTATTAAAGCACAAGCATCGGTACCAAACCACCCACCAGCAAAGACCCCGAGAGAGACCATGATCAGCAGCACAACAAAATCTAATCATTCACCCGACAATTTGTTATATCACAGGCTCTCTTTCCCTAATAAAGGGGAACATAAGTTTGAAGGGAGACAAAACAAAACAACTCGCTGATTTATGGTGTAAAAATTCTGTTGTGCTGCCTTCCCGCCCCACCCCCCTCGAGTGCTCTACCTGGAGAACCGGCAGCAATCTCTCATCTGCCAATGAGGTTTAAGGTGAGTGGGGACTTTTTATATGGATACAGGGCAATTGCAGGTAAATGGGACTACCTTAGTGGACACTTTGGTCAGCATGGGCAAGTTGGGCTGAAGGGCCTGTTTCCAAGCTTGGTTGCTCTCTGACTCTGACTCTAAATGTGCTAGCAGACTCACCAGCAGACGCGATGCAGAAATCAATTTTATTAAATGACGTTACTTCTTTTAACAGTGTTCTTTGCTTCATTTAAAGATGAGAGAAAGAACATACACATTAAAACAACATACCTGTACATATGCAGAAAATACCTAATGTGACCTAGCAACTATGACTTTTTAATCCGGTAAGGTTTACATCTCCAAGGAGCCAACTTCTATTTATTTTGTGTACATATTTTAGGTATGCTCACACCATCTGTCTTTCATCAACTGTGCTAATAATCAAGCAGAGCAAGTAAGGTTCAAATTTGATCTGAATTACGAGTTTGGGAGTTTCTCATTCAGCTCATTCACAACCATCTGTTACAATGGAACCTTTTCCTACTCCACTTATTTGAAGGCACAGCTTTTCTCAAGCTGTTTTGTGATGTAATGGTCTTGCCATTTCATAAATCACTTACATCAGTGACTGAATAGCAACTACAGTTTATAGGGTTTCACATAAATTGGTATAGATTGTCTGGGAATGATTAGTAAATGGCACTGATGATACTTCGAAGGTCTCCAGACCCTGAACATTGAAATGAAATGGAAATTTTTCTTCACAATTTTGTTGTTGCCCCAAATTTCAGATGACTCTCACATGCAAATCATTTAGACTGGGAGACTTTGGTTTCAGACCTGTAACAGATAAAACCCTTTCAAATTCTTTTTTCTGGGGGAGAAAAACAGCTTTCAGGAGAGGGCAATAAATCCCAGTTTAGTAGGAGACAAATTTTCAAAAGTACTCTATGTTCATTCACTGAAAATATGAGTTATTTGTAATATGGAAGCCTTGGAAGGAAGAAGATGGAGTTCATAAATTTCTTGGCATTTATAGAATATTTTATGAAGTGGATGGTAGATTTCTCCCCGTTGATCAATGAATTTAATGATTCAGAGTTATCCTTTGATATATATTCCATTTGCAGAAAACAATTAAATTTACTGACCATCTGTGCTTGTGCATTTGCCAGAAGTTTAGACCAACTTACTCTTTAATATAGGTGAGCGCTAACCATTTCATGGAATATTCCCGTGAACTTGTGTTTAAATGGACGTCTAGAATAAGAACAAACATGAAGGATAGGAACAGGAGTCGGCCATCTGGTCTATCAAGCCTGCTCTACCTTTCAATAAGATCATGGCTGATCTGGGCATGGACTCACCTCCACCTACCTGCCTTTTCCCCATAACCCTTAATTTCACTGCAAAAATCTATCCAATCTTGTCTTAAATATATTTACTGAGGTAGCCTCTGCTGCTTCATTGGGCAGAGAATGCACGTCGTAAGATTCAATACCAAGGAATGCAAGTAAAAACTGAGAGCATAGAGATTTTCTTTGGCTAGAAATTGAGTGGGTAAAGGGGAGGGAGAGCATGGGAATAAAGAATAAGGGTTCTAACTGATTAAAAATGTTTTATATGTGATCTGTTCTGGGATCTCAACATTTCACTGTAAGGATTAGTGATATGGATAAAGGAATAAATAATTGTCAATTCAAATTAGGGAGACAAAATGTTGGAAGAGCTGGACATCAAAGCTCCACCATGGATCGTCTCAAGCTGGGCTGTGTAAAGTGGAGAGTTGGGCATGGGGCTAGTGAACACATCCTGTAAAAACCCAGAGCTACAGAAATGCCAACAGGAACTTCAAAGTCCTCTTGCTTTTCAGAGGAAGGATCTTTAATGGGTTATATCTGGTGCAACTTGAAAGACTGGTTTAAGACAAAGGACTCTGACAAGCTGCTGCTGGCAGCCCATGCGCCAGTAAGGGTAAGATCATAAGACCATAAGACATAGGACCAGTATTACGCCATTCAGCACATTGTGTTTGCTCCGCCATTCCATCAGAGCTGATTTATTATCACTCTCAAAGCCATTCTCATGCTTTCTCTCCATAACCTTTCATACCCAGATGAATCAAGAACCTATCAACCTCTGCTTTAAACATACTCAATGACTTGCCCTCCACAGCTATCCATAGAATTCCACAGATTCACTACTCTTTGGCTAAAGAAATTCTGTTTGAAATGGGCATCCCTCTATTCTGAGGCTGTGCTCTCTGGTACTAGACTCACCCACTATAGGCAACATCCTCTCCACCTCCATTCTATCTCGACTATTCAATATTTGATAGATTTCAATGGATCCTACCTCATTCTTCTAAACTCCAGTGAGAACAGGCCTAGAGCCATCAAAGGTTCCTCGTACATTAAACCTTTCATTCCTGGGATCATTCTTGTGAAATTCCTCTGGACCCTCTTCAATGACAGCACATCTTTTCTTAGATAAGGGGCCCAAAACTGCTCACAATACTCCAAGTGCGGTCTGACCAATGCCTTTCAAAGCCTCTGCATTACAGTCTTGCTCCTGTATTCTAGTCCTCTCGAAATGAGTGCAAACTTTGCACTTCCCTTCCTTACCACCAACACAACCAGTGATTTAGAATTTAGGGAATCCTGTGCAAGAACTCCCAAGACCCTTTGAAAGTCTGAATTTTTAATTTTCCTATTTGGAAAATAGTCTATGCCTTTATTCCTTCTACCAAAGTGCATGATCATACACTTCCCCATGCTATATTCTATCTGCCACTTCTTTGCTCAGTCTCCCAATCTGTCTAAGTCCTTTGGCAGACTCCCTGTCTCCTCAACACTTCTGCCCTTCCATCCATCTTTATATCATTTGCAAACCTGGCCATAAAGTCATCAATTCTGTCATGCAAATCACTGACATATAACATGAAAAGAAGCAGTGCCAACACTGTCCCCGTGGCAGTCAACCAGAAAAGACCCTCTTTATTTCCCCTCTTTGTCTCCTGCCAGTCAGTCAATCACCTATCCATGATAGCATATTTCCTGTAATACCATTGGCTCTTATCTTGTTAAACAGCTTCATGTGCGGCACCTTGTCAAAGGCTTTCTGAAAATCCAAGTAAACAACATCCACTGACTGTCCTGTATCTATTCTGGTTGTTATTTCCTCAAAGAATTGATTTGTCAGTCAAGATATCCCCTTAAGAAAATTGACCTATTTTATCATGTGCTTCCAAGTACCCCAAAATCTCATCCTTAATAATGGACTCCAACATCTTCCCAACTATTGACGTCAGGCTAACTGGCCTATAATTTCCTTTCTTCTATCATCCTTCCTTTTTAAAGTGCAGAGTGACATTTACAGTTTTCCAGTCCTGTAGAATCATTCCAGAATCTAGTGATTATTGAAAGATCATTACTAATGCCTCCATGATGTTTTCAGCTACCTCTTTTAGAACCCTGTGGTGTTGTACAACAGGCACAAACGACTTATTTACCTTCAGATCTTGCAGCTTCCGAAGCACCTTCTCCTTTGTAAAAGCAACTACACTCAATTCTGTCCCAGGACACTCGAATTTCTGGCATGTTGCTAGTATCTTCCACACTGAAGATTGAACCAAATTACTAAACGAGTTTGTCTGTCATTTCTTTGTCCCACATTACTAACTCTCCAGTGTCATTTTCCAGATGTCCGATATCCACTCATGTCTCTCTTTCACTATTTATAAATCTAAAAACATTTTGATATCTTCTTTTATACTATTGGCTAGCTTACGTTTATATTCCATCTTTTCTCTCTTTATGGCTTTTTTTATTTGCCTTCCGTTCATTTTTAAAAGCTTCCCAATCCACTAATTTTTATGTACCCTTTCTTCTCCTTTTATATTGTCTTTGACTTCCTGCAGCAGCCATGGTTGCCCCATCCTCCCTTTAGAATACTACTTCTTTGGGATAAATCTATCCTGCGCCTTCTGAATTGAACTCAGAAATTCCTGCCATTGCTGCTGTGCCATCATCCCTGCTGGTGTTCCCTTCCAGTCAACTTTGGCCAGCTCCTTCCTCATGTCTCTGTAATTCCCTTTACTCCACGGTAATTTTCATACGTCTGGCTTTATCTTCTCCCTCTCAAACTGTAGCGTGAATTCCATCATATTATGATCACTGCCTCCTGAGATTTCTTTTACCTCAAGTTCCCTAATCAAATCTGGCCCATTGCACAACAGCCAATCCAGATTTGCCTTTCTCCAAATGGGCTCAACCACGAGCTGCTCCAAAAAAAAAAATCATTTTGTAGGCATTCTATAAATTCTCTCTCTTGGGATCCAGCACCAACTTGATTTTCCCAATATACTTGCAAATTGAAATCCCCTGTGACAATCATAACATTGCCCTTTTTACATGCCTTTTCTATCTCCTTTTCTACCGTTCATCCTGACTACTGCTTGGAGGCCTGTATATAACTCCTATCAGCAATTTTTTCCTGTTGCAATTTCTTAATTCTAACCACAAAGTTTCTACATATTTCAATCCTATGTCAAATCTTTCTAAGGATTTGATTTCATTTTTACCAACAGAGCCACTTCACCCTCCCTGCCTACCTGCCTATCCTTTTGATACAAGGTATATCCTTGGATGTTAAGCTCCATATTATGATCTTTCTTCAGCGATGACTCAGTGATGCCCACAACATCATACCTGCCAGTCTCTAAAGGTGCTAGAAGATCACCTACCTTATTCTGAATACTGCATACATTTATGTATAACACCTTCAGTCCTGCATTCATCGCACTTTTCAATTTTGTCTCCATATTACACTTTGACTCATCCCTCTGATTGCAGGGTGATGGGCTTAAATAAGTAAACAGAACATCAAGGACCATTGACAGAACAAGGAAATGGAAAAAGTTTTGCTGGGCAATCCTGAGTTCATGCATTAGATAAGAGATAGACATAAATCCACTGATTACATCTATGGATATATGAAAGGCTATGTCCACTTGGTGTACAAAGAACTGGAAACTAATTTTCATTTAGTACAGCCTTTCTCAACCTTTTTGCCCCGAAGAAACCCTTGAAGTAATTTTCAGGTCTCAGGGAACCCCTTCATAAAAATTATTCTATCTACAGCTCATGGTACATTGGCATGATCAGTAAGTTGTAGATATAATTATCCAAAAATAATTATCAATGCTCTTTTGAGTAGAGAATGAATTTTTAGCTATCTTTCTTAAAAAAAAACAGTTAATCTTAACTTACCTTTCTTGAAATTAATCTCTTTCTTTTCCTTTCATAAATTTTCAAAACATAAGGCAAACATAATAAATTTTTCAATTCTGGGTCAAACTAGAGATATGCACACACGGATTTCGCCTTCAACTGAAATGAGATGATTTTTATCTTTGCTCTTGATGCTTATTAAACAAGGAAAAGCTTGTTTATATATGTGAGAAGTTGAAAATTGTAGCAAAATGTTCATTGCTTTCCTATGAATGGCAGGATACTCTTCTTTTACAGGAATCCACAACTTGTCCAGGGGCAGGTCATTAAATGTCATTTTGAGTGTATGATCAGAGTGCAGCTCACAAAGTTCTTCCTCTTCTCTCAAAGTCAAGTTCTTAGGCTGAGCAGAAGATTCAGGGAAAGGGTCCCTCACCCAGTCATACACTTGTGTTGAAAGGGAGGAAAATTACTGTTCAATTTTGCTCTGCAGTCCTTCCAGGTGGTTTTCAATAAGACTTGAAAATTTCTGAGACCTCACTTTCAAGACTCAGCAGCAGTGGATACCTTTCAAGATTTTCTTTTGCAACACGATTTTTCCAATGATTCAGTTTCCTTTTAAATCCAGGAATCTTGTCACTGAAGTCAAAGCATTTTCTCCAGGACCTTGCAGAGACTGGCTCATATGTTGAAAATATCTTTTAAGTAGGCTAGTTTCTGCAGCCATTCTTCATCTTCAAAGCACTCAGCAAAATCACGCCTACTGTTTTCTTGAATGTACTCCTGCAGTTCAGCTTTCAGCTCAAACACCTTGTTGAGAACTTTTCCTCTGCCAAGCCTCCTGATTTCTGTATGTAGGAGGAGACTGGTGTGCTCTTTGTCCAGGTTTTCACACATTTGCTAAACATTCTCAAGTGGACTGGTCTTAAAGCTACCTAATAAGTTGCTTCCTGATGCCTTTTTCTGACTGTTATTTTCAAAAGCTTTTATCTGTTTGTTTTGAGATTCCAATAGTCATTTAAAATAATCAGTACTTTTACATGTCATAAGGATGCAATTTTTCTGGAGCGATTGCTACATTTGTAAGCTGTTTTCCACAGTCTAGGCACAATGGAATAGGACAACTTGGATCACCAGTCCATGTAAAACCCATTGATAAGTAGCTTTCATTGTAAAGACGGACATTTTTTGTGTCTGTTGTTGCACTAGTGCAGTGAAATGACTCAAAAGATTGTAATTCTTCGTCATTAATCTTATCAGAATTGTCCGTAGGCCTAGGCCTAGAATCCTCCTCTTCCATCTCACACCTCCTCTTCAAAAATCGTCACTCTGGTCCGTCTTTAGAATGAAAAATTCTCTCCAATTTTGTACTATACTGTTAGTTTTTTTTGCTCCCATACGTTAGTCAGCAGCACTTAATGCGAAGTTGGGGGAGGTAATTCAGGAGGAAGAGGCTGACTTCACAACTCAAGCTGGGCGAGTCCATTCACGCTCCTCAACAGCATACTGTTCTGCCCTCTGTGCAATGCAGCGCTCACCAATTATCAATGACTTCCCTTATTCTGCATCAAAAACTGAGATAGGTCTCAACCAAATAACACAGTCCAACAGCGCACTGCCATGCTGGGCTGAGATCGCTACTGGGGTCGCTTGGTCACTGCCCATCATGGTGAGTGCTACTATAGCGCGATGCCCGAAGTTCAAAAAATTACGCTTATTTTTTTAAAATCACCATCTCTCATGGAACCCCAGTTGAGCAACCCTGATTTAGAGATTAAATTATGACACAATAATATAATGGCTGTACTTTTGATTCTACTTTTGAAACAACCATAATTCGTGGTGGTTATTATTGCTGTTATTCATAGTAGTATTACTTGCAATTATTACTACCACTGAGGGTGATGTTTGAGGGGCATGTCTCTTCTTATACAGTTCAAATTTCCATACTTTTCCTTTATTCATTCACTATTCCTTTTTAGGGTTAATATTGAAATTGTAACTGGGTGCATCAGGGTCTGGTACAGCCATTGGATGTTAATGAACATAAGAGGCTGCAGAGAGTAATGGACTCTGCCAATACATCACAGGGACATTCCTCCTTACCATCAGTAGTGCCTACATGAGGCTCACCATCTATCATCAAAGCTCTCTGCCATCCAGGCTATGATATCTTCTCACAGCTACTTTCAGGGATGAGTTTTTGTAATGAAGTCCAACATCACTAAGCTCAAGAACAAATACAACTGTTCAGCTTTTAAACTAACCTACATAATACTAATCACTACCTCAATATTGTGAACACTATAAAAACATTTTTTTGTTTTAATTATGTTTTTCTTATATAATATTGCCCAATTTAGGTTGTTAATGTACAGTACTGCTCAAAAGTCTTAGACACACACACACACACACACACACACACGCACGCATATATATATATATATACACACACAAATATACAGCTGGGTACCACAGTGTCTGTGAGAGAGAGAGAGTGAAAAGGTTGTTCCTATTCTATGTTTTTTAGGAAGCTGTGCCTTTAAGAGGTTCATGAACATGCTAATATCGGGGGCTCCCACCTAGCCGAATTGTCTTTTCCTTTGTCCTTTGAGAATTAACTATTTATTCTAAGTTTTGCAGTTATTTGTGAAGGTTCCGATGGAAGAACAGTAAAAGCATGGATTTTTGTTTTGTCTTATCCGTGTTTTTGGTTTGTGTTTCTTTATTTGTTTTTCATGGAATTGATTTTAGAGTAAGACCCAGATTCCATGCTGGCCATGTGAAATCCAGGTTAAGGATATGGAAACCTGTCCATCTCCATTCCGGATATGAGATGCCCACATTTCAGAGGGAAATGGGCATTCAGGGAAATTGTTCATTGGTGGACAGTTACATTTGGAATTTGAAATTAACATTTTGCAAAAATTGGAATATTTGGGGAACAATCCCAAAAATTGCTTTTATTAATACGACTGCTCTTTTTTTTAAATGGAATATAAAACATGCTGCTCAAGACTTTTGACATATTGGTTTTGAGTTTGAGATTCCTTGGAAAACAGTTTTGAAGCCACCAGTGTTATTAGATTAGATTAGATTAGATTCAACTTTATTGTCATTGTGCTGAGTATAGATACAAAGCCAATGAAATGCAGTTAGCATCTAACCAGAAATGCAAAGAATAGTGTTATTTACAAAATAACTGTGAATAAAAGTAAGTGCTATATCACACAAATATAAAAGTACCGAGACAGTACAATATGGGTGCAATACTGCTTAGCGCTGTGATGTGAGGTTCAGTTGGGTCACAGCCCCTGTGTTTTGTCATGTAAATTGCAAATAGCAGTTTAATTTAAATATTGGATTGGTCCAAACAGCATTTCAGCATTCATTTCCTTGTTGTCTTAAAGCATACATTTATCTAGCTACTGCTTGATGTTCCAATTAAAATGTCTTGGTCAGTCAACCTTGACAGACAGGGTGAAGATGTTGCTGTAAAGGGTATTAAAGTTTCTACCTTCCTTGTAGATAATCTTCATTGCATTGGAGAAATGCATGGGCATCAGGATATGATAGCAAATGATCCCAAGGACCATTTGTATCAAAATAATAAAGGGTGAGCTAGAAGATCAGAAAGCAATACCCGAGAACAAAGACACAAACAAAGGAAAAACAAAATTTTACATTTTTTATAGCTGGCTCCTCATCAGTACAGGTAGGTGAGAGGAGAACTGGGTGCAGTATATATGTAGAGGATAAAGATGGCTAGGAAAGAAAAAGTATAGCTTTAAAGTTACCTAGCACTATGAGTGCACAGGCAGGAGAATTAGCCGATGTGACATATGGGTTCGTAACCCAGAATGTTTTCCACCCAGGTCAGTCATACACTCTGATAGTGCGTATGTTTGTAATAGCCTTACAGGACATTTGCTTCCGTGCAAAGCAAGATGGTTTGTTTCAGCTGACGGAAAGCCCCTTTGACCTGCTGCTCTGTGGCACTATATATTTGAAGAAGCAAAAGAGGAAAATATACAGTTATAAAGGTGAAAGGCGGCTCAAAATTATCCCATGAGTGGAATAAGAGGGCTAATGAATTAGCAAAGCAAAGTGTTTTGAATAGGTAGGAATGGCTGGCATATTGGGCAGGATAAGTTTAGGGGTTCAACCAAAGAGCAGAAAAAAGTTACAGAATATTTAAAAGTTAATAGATGGAGCAGGATTATAAATATGCAAAGAGCACAAGGGTGTACGTGTGAAAGACGTAGTAGCTCCGTATGAAGGAAAGTTTGTATTCCCAGAGGGTGGGAGAAATCAGATAATCCAGCCAAAAGCTCCCTTGAAAAGATAAAGGAGGTGTGTTGGTGGCCTAGGATGAAGGACAACTTGGAACACTATGTCAAGAATTGCTCGATCTGTGCACAATATAATCCTGGTAGGAATGTAAAGAAAGGAGCCCTCCAACATACCAGACCGATGGAAGGCTTTTGGACTACTTTGCAGATGGATTGTTGGTCTCTTGCCATACACTCCAGGAGGATACAAATATATTCTCGTGGTGATAGATACATTTATCAAGTGGATGGAAGCTTTCCTAACTAAGACAAACACACCCAAAGCTGCTGCAAAAATCTTATTGGAAAGGTTTTCAATTTGCTGAGGATTACCTCAGAGTATAGAATCGCATCAAGACACATATTTTATATCCCAAATAATGCGAGACTTCATGACAATTTTAGGGATTAAGCAGAGATTTCATATACCCTATAGACCATAGTTTAGTGGAGTCGTGGAAAGGGTGAATTAAACATTAAAAATAAGATGGCTAAAATGGTGCAACAATATGGAACAACATGACAGGCAGTCTTGCTTTACGTACTGATGATAATAAGGAATACAATGGCATTATCAACAAGTTATACCCCTTATAAACTCATGACCGGGAGAGACATGAGAGGGTAGGAGGAGTTGATAAGATTAGATTTGTCAGAATCTGTAGATGGGGTTATGTCAGAAAAGTGGGTACAACGGTTGGTAGAGACAGTAGTGAAGGAGACCAGTTGTGTGGCAGCCCATCAACTAAGAAAGAAAAAGCAACAGAGTAAAGCCAACTTTGACTCAAAAATCAGTCCAGTAGAAAGTCAGGCCAAAGAGCAATGATTGGAATAGATCAAACCACCTCAGTTTTAAATCCAAGGTTTGCAGGGCCCATGAAATTATAGACAAAGCAAGACCATCAGTGTACAGGCTACTGATTTCTTCAGATAAAAGTGGATGGTACCATATCAACCAGTTGAAATTGGTGGGGGAAAACAGGAATAACAGGAATAACAGGAATGCCAAAGGGACAGAAGGGGAGCAAGTTAGCAATGTCTCAGACCTGAATATTTTGTGTGCAATGGTCTATTCTCTCCAGTATCTTCTATTTCAGTTTCAGATAACTGTTCCTCCTCTGTCCCCTTTCCCTATCCTCCAGATCTTGATTACAGATGTTCTTGTATTTTAGGAATGAAGTATTATCGCTGCAAGGTGTATCCCCGCAAATAGGATACATAAATTACCAAAAGACCATAAGACCCTAAGACATAGGAGCAGAATTGAGCCATTTGCCGTGTTGAGTCTGCTCTGGCATTCCATCGTGGCTGATTTATTATTCTCCTCTATTCTTCTGCTTTCTCACCATTACTTTTGATGCCCTTACTAATCAAAAACTTGTCAATGTCCAACTTAAATATACCTAATGACTTGGTCTCTACAGCCATATATGGCAATGAATTCCACAGATTCACCACATTCAAGCTGAAGCAATTCCTCCACATCTCTGTTCTGAAGGGACAATATTTTATTCTGAGGCTGTGTCCTCTTGCCCTAGACTCCTTTGCTATAGGAAACATCCTCTATTACACGTGGAAGGTATTTCAAACTCCTCTCCCCCTTGGATTGCATTGTATTTCTCACTGCATTCTCAAGATCAAAAAATTCAGTTTTTGAAAAGTCTGAACACTTTTAGTCTTTGGGACGAAGCCACCCTCAGGATGGAGAGCAATTTCTTATATTCCGTCTGTGTAGCCTCCATCCTGATGGCATGAATATCAATTTCTCCTTCCAGTTAAAAAAAATTCCTCTCCATCCCCTCTTCTTCTATTCCCCATTCTGGCCTCTTACTGCTTCTCACCTGCCTATCACTTTGCCCTGAGTCCCCTCCTCCTTCCCTTTCTCCTTGATGGAGACAGACGTGAGAAGCAGAGGAACATCTGGAGAAATTTCTGAAATGCCCGGTTCGCTGCCGCCGCTACTGTGCGATTGAGAATCTCCAGAGGGAAGGCCCCAAAATCCCCGGCTTTGCCTGCTTCTGGCGACTGACGCTGGGGTCGAAGCGTTTGGCAGAGATGGTGCTTGGAACTCAGTGTCGGAGGGCTGGTCGGAGGCTCGAAGTTTTCGGACCACTCAGAGTCGGACTGTGGTCGGGCATGGCAGGAAGAGTTTTCTTCCTTCTCCCGTCTGCGTGAGATGTGGGACTTTCGAGAGACTTTGAAATTTTTTACTGTGCCCATGGCCTGTTCTACATCAAGTTATGGTATTGTTGCATTGTTGTAACTATATGTTATAATTATGTGGTTTTTGTTAGTTTTTCAGTCTTGGTCCGTCCTGTGTTTCTGTGATATCACACCAGAGGAATATTGTATCATTTCTTAATGCATGCATTACTAAATGACAATAAAAGAGGACTGTGTGTCCTCATAATCTAATCTAATCTATGGTGCACTCTCCCTTCCTATCAGATTTCTTCCTCTCCAGCCCTTTATCTTTCCTACCCACTTGGCTTCACATCTCACCTTCTAGTTATTCTCACGCCACTCCCCACCCCCCACCTTTTTATTCTGGCATCTTCCCCTTTCTTTTCCTGTCCTGAAGAAGGCTCTCAGCCCAAAGCGACAATGGTTTATTCATTTGCATACATTTGCCTGATCTGAGTTCCCCCAGCATTTTTTGTGTGTTGGTCTGGGCTTCCCATTTCAGTTGGCATGTTTCATGGGAGAAGATTTGCATTTCTTTTGTCTCAAATTACTTTCCAGTCAATACTGTACCATATCATTGGCTACTGCGTTTCAATTTCTCCATTTATTGTGCCCTATGCTATCATGTAGGGTGGCGCGGTGGAGATACGTCTCTACCAAAGGAGGCGTAAGGGCTCCTTCACTCTGCCAGCCTGCAGGTCACCCTTGGGTAAGCTGTAGCACCTGCTTAACCACCACCTATCAGAGCCATGTGAAGCCATGAGAGCGGGTGGTGGATGGTCGTATGTGCAGCTGGTGCATATTATATGTCTTGGTTATGCGACCACTGACACCAGGCAAACAATCTCTGATGAGTATTGATAATGGCTGGGCTCACCTGTCTTGTAAGGACACTGCCCACAAGAAGGCAATGACAAACCACTTCTGTAGAAAAATTCGCCAAGATCAATTAGGATCATAGACCACAATTGCTCATGTCATATGACGCATCACATTACGATGATGATTTTAACATGGAACCTATTAGTCTTGTCAGCTTCTTCTTTTACATAGAAACATAGAAAATAGGTGCAGGAGTAGGCCATTCGGCCCTTCGAGCCTGCACCGCCATTTATTATGATCATGGCTGATCATCCAACTCAGAACCCCGCCCCAGCCTTCCCTCCATACCCCCTGACCCCCGTAGCCACAAGGGCCATATCTAACTCCCTCTTAAATATAGCCAATGAACTGGCCTCAACAGTTTCCTGTGGCAGAGAATTCCACAGATTCACCACTCTCTGTGTGAAGAAGTTTTTCCTAATCTCGGTCCTAAAAGGCTTCCCCTCTATCCTCAAACTGTGACCCCTCGTTCTGGACTTCCCCAACATCGGGAACAATCTTCCTGCATCTAGCCTGTCCAATCCCTTTAGGATCTTATACGTTTCAATCAGATCCCCCCTCAATCTTCTAAATTCCAACGAGTACAAGCCCAATTCATCCAGTCTTTCTTCATATGAAAGTCCTGCCATCCCAGGAATCAATCTGGTGAACCTTCTTTGTACTCCCTCTATGGCAAGGATGTCTTTCCTCAGATTAGGGGACCAAAACTGCACACAATACTCCAGGTGTGGTCTCACCAAGGCCTTGTACAACTGCAGTAGTACCTCCCTGCTCCTGTACTCGAATCCTCTCGCAATAAATGCCAGCATACCATTTGCCTTTTTCATCACTTGCTGTACCTGCATGCCCACTTTCAATGACTGGTGTATAATGACACCCAGGTCTCGTTGCACCTCTCCTTTTCCTAATCGGCCACCATTCAGATAATAATCTGTTTTCCTATTTTTACCACCAAAGTGGATAACTTCACATTTATCCACATTAAATTGCATCTGCCATGAATTTGCCCACTCACCCAACCTATCCAAGTCATCCTGCATCCTCTTAGCATCCTCCTCACAGCTAACACTGCTACCCAGCTTCGTGTCATCCGCAAACTTGGAGATGCTGCATTTAATTCCCTCATCCAAGTCATTAATATATATTGTAAACAACTGGGGTCCCAGCACTGAGCCTTGCGTTACCCCACTAGTCACCGCCTGCCATTCTGAAAAGGTCCCGTTTATTCCCACTCTTTGCTTCCTGTCTGCTAACCAATTCTCCACCCACACCAATACCTTACCCCCAATACCGTGTGCTTTAAGTTTGCACACTAATCTCCTGTGTGGGACCTTGTCAAAAGCCTTTTGAAAATCCAAATATACCACATCCACTGGTTCTCCCCTATCCACTCTACTAGTTACATCCTCAAAAAATTCTATGAGATTCGTCAGACATGATTTTCCTTTCACAAATCCATGCTGACTTTGTCCGATCATTTCACCGCTTTCCAAATGTGCTGTTATCACATCCTTGATAACTGACTCCAGCAGTTTCCCCACCACCGACGTTAGGCTAACTGGTCTATAATTCCCCGGTTTCTCTCTCCCTCCTTTTTTAAAAAGTGGGGTTACATTAGCCACCCTCCAATCCTCAGGAACTAGTCCAGAATCTAACGAGTTTTGAAAAATTATCACTAATGCATCCACTATTTCTTGGGCTACTTCTTTAAGCACTCTGGGATGCAGACCATCTGGCCCTGGGGATTTATCTGCCTTCAATCCCTTCAATTTACCTAACACCACTTCCCTACTAACATGTATTTCGCTCAGTTCCTCCATCTCACTGGACCCTCTGTCCCTTACTATTTCTGGAAGATTATTTATCTCCTCCTTAGTGAAGACAGAACCAAAGTAATTATTCAATTGGTCTGCCATGTCCTTGCTCCCCATAATCAATTCACCTGTTTCTGTCTGCAGGGGACCTACATTTGTTTTTACCAGTCTTTTCCTTTTTACATATCTATAAAAGCTTTTACAGTCCGTTTTTATGTTCCCTGCCAGTTTTCTCTCATAATCTTTTTTCCCCTTCCTAATTAAGCCCTTTGTCCTCCTCTGCTGAACTCTGAATTTCTCCCAGTCCTCAGGTGAGCCACTTTCTCTGGCTAATTTGTATGCTTCTTCTTTGGAATTGATACTATCCCTACTTTCTCTTGTCAGCCACGGGTGCACTACCTTCCTTGATTTATTCTTTAGCCAAATTGGGATGAACAATTGTTGTAGTTCATCCATGCAACCTTTAAATGCTTGCCATTGCATATCCACCGTCAATCCTTTAAGTGTCATTTGCCAGTCTATCTTAGCTAATTCACGTCTCATACCTTCAAAGTTACCCCTCTTTAAGTTCAGAACCTTTGTTTCTGAATTAACTATGTCACTCTCCATCTTAATGAAGAATTCCACCATATTATGGTCACTCTTACCCAAGGGGCCTCGAGTTTATTTGGGAGTTTATTTCCCCATACATGTCGCCTTGAGGTTATTTCCTGACTTCACACTTCTCTTCATTTGGAGACACATAAACACACGAGATTCTGCAGGTCCTGGAAATCTTGAGCAACACACACAAAATGCTGGATTAACTCAGCAAGTCTGGCAGCATCTATGGAGGCCCTTCATCAGGAACTGGGTCTCATTTCAAAACTTCAACTGTTTAATTCCTTCCCTAGAAGCTGCCTTGACTTGCTGAGTTTTGTAACTCAGCAAGTTATAATGGAAGACCAATTATAAGGGAAGGTGTTTTCATCCAGGAACTTCCACAGTTAGTTGCCCTCAATACTTTTCAACTGTGTCCAACTTCGTGCACATCTAATATTAGAGGCCCATATCTATCTCTGAAGAGAATGGCAAGCCTTGCAGACTGTGGTTACTTGGAATTTGTAACTCAGAGCCATGGCAATTCTCATAAATCTCCCATAGACTTTAGAAGAATGAAAGACAATTTCACCGATGCATATGAAGCCCTGAAACAGACTGATATGTCAAATGTTTCCTTCAGATATAGACTAAAAAGTAAGAGGGTCCCCTATGAGGAATGATACTTCCACTCAGAGCCCTTGGAATCCTCGAATTCATAGGGTTGTAAATACTCAGTGGATGAGGATGTTAAAAAATGTGATAGATTGAAGAAACTGGGTTTGTTTTCCTTAGAGAACAAATGGTTAATAGAAGATTTGCTAGAGATGTAATATCAAGTGTAGTTTGTTTAGATTTCTTAGAGGGAAGCTGTTCAAAGAGCAGTGGATACAGATTAGTAATAGTGGCATAAGATAAAAGGGAGATGTGAGAAAAATTCTTTTTATGGTGAACATAATTTTGATCTGGAATTCACTGATACGAGGAGTTGTTGAAGTAGAATCAATTGGAATCAAAGAATTGAGCTCGAATTAGCTGGGGGAAAAGGAAAGAGCATGAGAATGGCATTGAAGTTAAAGTTAAGTTTATTGTCATATGCAGAAGTGCACGCGTGCACAAGTATAATGAAAAACTTATTTGCAGTAGCATTACAGGCACACAGCATCATATAAACAATATTCACAAGAAAGGAAAATTGACTTCTGTAAAAGTTCTATATTCTCTGGTTCTTTGGGCTACTAATGGAATCAAGGTAAATTCAGATTGTTTGAGAAATTGGGGTTGGTATAGTGTTAGCCACAAGGTTACTGAATGGCAACGTTTCTAAGAGACTGTCTGGCCCAGTGCTGATCCTATTGTGTTTATACCAGGGTATTTGGATTAAATTTGCATGCCACAGTTCTTGTGGACAAATACAACAGTTCCAGTGCACATTCTGCAGATTCCCTCCACATGCTATTGATGTGCGACAGATTGCCCCTTATTAGGATGTCTAACAGTGAATCACACTCTGTTCCAATTTTTAGACAATTTAATTTGACTTGCTGTTGTACCTTTGAAAGCAGTTCTTTTTCTCCAGGTCTTTCAACATAAGCTAGCTAATCAATCTATGTTTGTACATAGTTTCTAGCCTCTAGGTCAGAGATGTATGACTTTAATAGTCGACTTCATTTTCTTAGGCAGCCCTTGGGATGACCTGCTTTCACTTTAGCTTTGTAAATTCTGAGGTGACTGCCAGTGTGGGAACTAAAACCACTTGAGTGGTGGCATGCCTGAGCAAAGAGCTGGTAACTTTTAGTGGATGTTTTTGTTCCATCTGGGAAAAGAAGCTCACATTAGAAAGGGGAACTTCAAGCAAAGGTTTTATTTAGGCTTCTGGCAAAAGCTGAAGATTGCATTTTTCTGCCTTCTATAATAAAGATTTAACAATATATTTGCTCGAAAATCAAGGAGAAAGACTTAATAGCCTCCTTTATCTTTGGTATCTATATCAGGAAAAGAATCTGGCATGCTGATTCATCAGAAGAAAATTAACTACCAACTATATTGCTCTGTTAACTTCATTCTGATAAATTAAAATATCAGATTCCAATAATCAGAAACCCCTATAAGAATACATTACAAATAATAACATTTAACAGTGAAAAATTGTCGTAAATGTGAATATTACATCATTTTACCCTGTATGTTTCTTGATTATTTATAAAATATTACAAAATTCACTGGAGCAGTAGAAACACACAGTCAAAATAATGTTCAATAATATTTCAATTGCTTGATTATTTCCTGAAGAAACACACCCGTAGCCTTATTAATGATAGTATTCCTCAATGGGATAATTCAAATCAGAAGCACTTGAAAATTAATTAGTTCTCAAAGAAAACTGGAGGATAAGGCAAAAGTATCATTGTAAGTTTAGGATCTCACACAAGTGTTTAATTTAAAAAATAGTTTACAGCAATTTGTAATGAGTTTCAAAAGCATTTACCTCTGTCAATCTTCTCATAATTATCCAGTTGGAATTCAGACTAAAATAAATTCATGAAGTTATTATCAGTTTAATAAGCTTCTAATAAATTAAGGTCATTGTATTAGATTTAAAAAGGTATGAGCAAGTGGATTATCAGACAGCAAATTATTAGCATGACTGGAACTTGACTTCTCAGATTCAAAGTTTCACCACAGTAAAAATGAGGAACAATATCAACAAGCTGTTCTTTGATACCTTTCTCCTTCCCCTTTCTTCTTGTGACCAAAGTTATGTCATGCTTTGATGAACGAAGCAACACATTTGTCTGTTACAGCTGTTCTTCAAGCATACAGTATTCTTGCATTGGATTTGATTTGCCTCAGCAAAAAAGGCATGTGCTTGGCGGTGCTAGGTAAACCCATGCTAACAGTGACCTGTCTGACTCGACAGATATAAAGACACAGAAGACTGTAGATGCTGGAATCTGGAGTAGCACACATAAAGATGGAGGTGGAGAGAGGGTCAGGCAGCATGTATGGAGGGGAATGTTTAATAGATGTTTCAGGTCAGGACCCTTCTTCTTGGACTGAAAGAAAGAGGGCAGTGTGAGAATGATGTCAGAATTTGGAAGTTGATGGGGGGAGTGAAATAGGTGTAAGCGATAACTGTTTCATGTTACAACCTCTCTTCCTTGATTCCATGCTTCATCTTGCTCTGCTCTCACATTCAGCCCTCCACCACTTCACAGCTTTTAAAATCATTTTCACTTAATACCCTTCCTCACATCCCTCCTCACCCGGATCTATCTATCAAATGTTAGCTCTTGATGCAATCCTACCCTCCACTACATTATGCTGACTATCTCCCCACTTTCATTCAGTGCAAGGGAAGGGCCTTGTTGATCGACCTTTACCCTCCATCGATGGTGCCTGCCCCTTTGAGCTTCTCCAGTTTTGTATGGTGCTTAATATACATACTGCAGATCAATCCAGGAATAGTGGCTCTGAAACTGCCAAAGAAAAAAACTGTGCCAGCTAAAAACTGGATATAAAAATGAGAAATTCTGGAAATACTTAGCAGTTGGAGAGAGAAAAACAGAGCTGGTGCAGGAGAAATTAGTGGGGAATGCGACAGTGTTGTGCACCAGCATAGACACAAAGGGCCAAAATGGTTTCCATTTATGTCATAAGGAAACACAGTATGTCATAATATACTGTATATTTTATGAAACAACTAGCTTTAATGAGTTGTGGTTGAATGGTGTCACAGCAACAATATCTCACTCAATATCAGCAAAACCAAGGAGAAAATTATTGACTTCAGGAGGAAGAAACTGAAGGTCCATGAGCCAGTCCTCATCAGGGAATCAAAGGTGGAGAGGGTGAGCTGCTTCAGATTCTTCAGTGCTATCATCGCAGAGGGTTTTTCCTGGATCCAGCACGTAAGTGCCATTACGAAGAAACCACGGCAACACCTCTAATTTCTTAGAATTTTACGAAGATTCTGCGTGTCGTCTAAAACTTTGACAAACTTCTATTGCTGGTTGCCTCAAAGCCTAGTATGGAAATACCAATGCTCTTGCATGGAAAAACATACAAATGTAGTGGATACAGCCCCGTCCATCACAGCTAAAGCCCTCCCCACCATTAAGTACATCTACATGGAATGCTGTCAGAATCCATCATCAAGGAACCCCAGCCCGCCCCACCTCTATCCAGGTCATACACTCTACTTGCTGCTGCCATCAGGAAGAAGGTACAGGAACCTCAGGATCCACACCATCAACAGGTTTAAGAACAGTTATTACCCCGTATCGTTGATGATGTTTCTAGTATATGAATGAAGTTAGTAAAACAAGATATCATTGCAATTATTGTCAGTGACCTATGAATAATTCAGCACTGCTTTCTGACTCACTGACGTGTATCTCAATTTTTAAGCTAAAAGAATGACTTTGATTTGTCCCTAGAGGATTTTTTTGTGTTTGGTTCATGAAACAACATTACTTCACTTCAGTTGTCAGATCAAACCAATGGACCACAATCTATTTAAAGGCACTTGCAGCTGGCATAGAAGCTTAGCAGGAGCACTCTTTGGAGGAACATTATCTATGCAAAGTTGTCATCAATCTTTTGTCCACTGATTCTCAATTGTCAACAGATTTTTTTTATCGCTAAGTACTTCCTAACATAATGAAAAGTAAAATATTCAATAGATCTGTCAAGACATTTGGGAATTTACAACTATAAGGAAATATTTCAATATATTTCCCCATTAAAAATGGTATCCCTTAATTCACTTGGTTTTTGACCTAAAATAAAAGGGGAAAGAACAGTCTAAGATAAATATGCACACAGAGGTAATAAGAATATAAGAGCACAAGAAACAGGAGCAGGAGAAGTCCATCTGGTCTGTCACATCTTTCCCAACATTCAGTCAGGTCATGGCTGATGTGGTAATGGACTCAGCTCCTACTACCTATCTTTTCCCCATAACTCTTAATTCCCCTGCAATGTAGACATCTATCTAACTGTGTCTTCAATATAGCCTTTACTGCTTCCTTGGGAAGCGAATTCCACAGATTCACTACTCTCTGGAGCAAGCAAGTTTCTCCTGATTTGTTTGAATATTAAAGCTATATGTCCAAGTTCTAGTCTCACCTACTAGTGGAGATAATTTTCCTTCCACTATCTTATCTATTCTTTTCATAGTTCTATAAGATTCCCTTTCATTCTTCTGAATTCCAGTGACTATAGTCCTGGGTGACTCAATCTCTCCTCATAGGTTAACCCCCTCATCTCTGGAATCAATTTGTTGAAACTCCTCTGCATTGCCTCCAAAGCCAGTATATCTATCCTTAAATAAGGAGACCAGAACAGCACACGGTACTCCAGGACTGTTTCACCAGTACCCTGAATAGTGGCAGCATAATCTCCCTAGTTTTAAATTAATTCCCTCTAGAAATATAGATCAACATTCTATCTACCTCCTTGATAACCTGGATATACTGTGGGTATATGCAGTAAACCCATGATAACGTGTAGTATGATGTTTTGGATATCTTGATGATTTGATACCTGGCTCACCAAGTAATGTTTGCCCCACCCCATAAACGCTCACCAGGAGCATCCCAGTTCCCATATTCCCCATTCACTTGCTGGGGCCTCAGTTCTCAAACTTTCTTCCTGTTAGTCTGGAGCCCAGTTCTCACGCTCCTCTCGAACTTCCCTGATTGAGTTTCATGGAATCCCTTTAAAATGACCCAGTTCATTGAAATATAGCAGTGTAACATCCTAAAACAATGTGAATTAGAAGTGTGTTGGTGTATTAACAATAATGACATCAAACAGGTGTGGAAAATCTGCTAATCCAGTATCAGCAAGTCCCAAGCATGCCAGATTTTTAGTGGAGGTTTACGTATAATGATTTAACAGTGTCTTGTTTGCATGACCAAGCAGATTCCTTTTCTGCAAGTGGCCAAAATTTGGAAATGATCTCCACATGTGGAATTATAATGAAAAATCTGTTTTGTGAAAGTTACCCTTCAGGAAAGAAGAAAGAAATCACAGTTTCGCATGGAAACTCAGAGGCCCTTGAATGGAAAGAC
Organism: Mobula hypostoma; assembly: GCF_963921235.1. NCBI lineage: Eukaryota > Metazoa > Chordata > Chondrichthyes > Myliobatiformes > Myliobatidae > Mobula > Mobula hypostoma. The sequence goes on from NC_086101.1 coordinate 49,283,619, forward strand.
CTATAAAAAGTAGTGTATATAGCTGAGTCCATCACAGGTAAAACCCTCCCCACCACTGAGCACTCAAAAGCAAGGGAGTAATGTTGAGACTTGATAAACACCAGTGAGGCCTTATTTGTGAGCAATTTTGGGCTTCTTTTCATGGAAAGCATGTGCTAAGACTGGAGAGTGTTCAAAGGAGGTTACATGAAGAGTGTTTGATGGTTCTGGGCCTGTATACAATGGAATTCAGAAGAATGAGGGGTGATCTCATTGAAACCCATCAAATGGCGAAAGCCCTTGATAGGGTGGATGTGGAGAGGATGTTTCCTATGGTGTGAGAGTCTAAGACCAAAGGACACAGCCTCAGAATAGAGGGGCGTCCTTTCAGAATGAAGATGAGAAGGAATTTCTTGAGCCAGAGAGTGGTGAACCTGTAGAATTCTTTGCCACAGGAGGCCAAGTCTTCATATATATTTAAGGCAGAGGTTAATAGATTCTTGATTACTCAGAGCATGAAAAATACAGGGAGAAAGCAGAAGATTGGGACTGAGAGGAAAATTGGATCAGTCATGATGAAATGGCAAAGCAGAATTGATGGGCCAAATGGCCTAATTCTGTCCCTATATGTAATGGTCCTATGCTCTTATCTACATGGAAGCTTCACCCACCATCAGGGATCCCCTCCATCAAGGCCATGCACTCTTCTTGTTACTACCATCAGGAAAGAGATACAGGAACCTCAAGACACACACCATAATGTTCAGGGACAGTTATTATTCCTCAGCCATTAAGCTCTTGAACCAGAGGGGATAATTTCACTCAACTTCACTCATCCCAGAACTGAACCGTTCCCACAACCTATGGACTCACTTTCAAGGACTCTCAATTTCATGTTCTCGATATTTATTGCTTATTTATTTATTTTTATTATTATTTAGTTTGTTTTTTGTTTGTATTTTTGCACTTACTGTGTCTGCAACAAGAAAATGAATTTCAGGTTTGTATATGGTATTATATACAACCCTGAGATTCTTTGATGCCTCTTTCCTGTGACAGCGCACCATGCAGATGTGCTCAATGCTGGGGAGGGCTTTACCTGCTGTACTTTGATAATGCATTTACTTTGAAGTTTGAACTTTTTTTAAAAACTTTGATTATGCAGGCACCCTCCAAAGATCTGTGAAAAGGGAAATATGGCAGTATGTAAATGTCCAACTTGTTCTCAGTCATTAACACTTGATAACGGAAGTCAACACCTGCCTCCCAAATGGATGTTGAAGTCTTTTCAGCGAGATGATCTCCTGCTCATTCATTCCAAAGCAAAGCACGTTGTTTGCCAAAATGAAAACAAAGTTTGCTGGAAATACTCAGTAGGTTTCTTTTTGAGAGTGAAAAACAAGAATAATATTTCAGGCTAATAAATTTTCATTAGAACCTGTTCACTGGTATCTGGCTTTAAGTGGCAGCCTTTAAAGTGGCTGTGTCCTAATAATGTGCCTCTCAGCATCTCAGTGGTATCTAGGGACATGGACTGTGCAGAAGTGTTCATTTGCTGAATTGTTGAGCTTACCACTGATATTTTGCAGGAACACCTTCAGGACTCTGGGTCGATCTAGGATTGTCAAGCATTTAGTCTGCCTGAGGATTTAAGGACCCTAGTGACGACTGTATTGAACAGCTTTGGTTGTATGAACTGAAGCACAGGAATCAGTCAGTCATTCTCTAAGTTCTGTTTTGCCATGCGGTTAGATCACAGCCAGCTCCGCATATTTACTATTATGCCATAACTTCAGTCCTTAAATAACTAAAATCTGTTGACGTCCATCATAATAAAAATAACAAGGCTGTTGCAGAATTGAAGTTAGATTTCAGTGAACAATCTCTTCCAGGTTTCACTTCTCTTTTCCCAAGATAAATTCTTGCTGAGTTTTTATTGACAACTCTGTGTCACGCAATGAATTGATGCATATGCCTGGAAGTGAAGCATGATATAATTGTCAATATACTCAGCAAGCAATCTATTTAAAGAGCTGAGGAACTAGTGAAAGAGACTACGGCAGGCATCTTCTCCCATTCTAAGAAGGATATTTTCACCAGATGGAGGTGGACAGTTACTCAGAATTTTATACTCCAATTTTTAATCTCAGTAACTGACACTAAATGCAGTAACCAGTTTTAATGAACAGTGGAGTCATCCAATCATATGCACTTTGCTCTCTGAATTATGTGCCCTCCATAAGCCGTCCTAATTATAAAATAATTGTCCGTCCTTCTGGATCACTGTTCCACACTGAAGAAATATCTTTTCTGCTATTCTCATCCAAATCGCTTGAACATTTCACTTGCCCATGAATTTCCTAAACACATGAAGTAATCTGGCTATATTTGAACACAGGTATTATTCTGCTAAAATAAGTCAATTTATAATTGTCAGCTAAAAGTTAGATCTTTCAGCAATGTCATCAATCTGGAAAGCTGGCATAAAACAGAAAATGTTGGAAACATTCAGCAGATCAGGCAGCATGTGTGGAAAGAGAAAGAGTTCACTATTGTTACTATTTTATGTGATTTTGATCAGGGCAGTTTGCAGATAACAAATGACATAGTGCTAGATTTACTGGAACTGAGCTGAACTGAATAGACTCTTTCAATAACCTTTGTGGGTCGCTGTTTTATATTCTATGTTTTTTGCTCTTTGTTTTGCCAGTTGCGCGATTTGTTTTCTTTTGTGTATGGGGGATGGTGGGGTGGGGGGAGGTTTGATGTTTTTCTTTGAGCGAGTTCCATGTTTTTTTTCTTGTTTCATGGCTGTCGTGGGAAGATGAATCTCGGGGTTGCATACGTACTGCATACGTACTTCAATAATAAACATACTTTGAATCTTTAGAACCTTCAATGTTGAAGACCTTTTAGAGTTCTGATTACAGGTCTTCAACCTGAAAAGTTAACTGCTTCTCTTTCAACAGATTAGGCCTGACCTGCTCACTGTTTGCAGCATTTTCAGTTTTAATTTCAGATTTCCAGCATCAGCCATGATCTTGTTTTACGTTAAAGTTCAAGTTCAAATTTAAATTTATCGTCATCTGTACATATATACAATCAGAGAAAGCAATGTTCCTTTAGCTCACCCATGAGTGCGCCCATAAAACATAGATCATACACAGCCCATGAAACAAAAATATTACTATAAATAAGTTAATAAAATGTAATTCAAAATGCATGCAGTGCACAGCACAGAGAAACATAAACAGCTCGCTGTCCTAGTGACCAGACCTCGGTGGTGGCAGGGTATTCATTAGTCTCACAGCCTAAGGGAAGAAGCTTTTACCCAGTCTGGCAGTCCTTGTCCTGATGTCCAGTACCTTCTTACTGATGGCAGTGGGTCAAAGAGGTTGCGGGATACGTTATGTTCTGGAACTCCAGAAGCTAATCTAAAGAAAAACCTGGCAGCCCAGGGATAAACATGTCTTCTTCGTTTTACTTTGTGAGACACTTGAATATGACATGGTGGTGTAATGATGTATGCCATTCATTTACTTCTTACGTATAAACCATAATGAATTATGTGAACAACAAAGAATGCTTAATCAAATAATATATTTATGATATTACTCAAATATTACTGATGTATAAATACATAATATTCTCTGCTGCTTAACTATAAATTCCAATTCAGTGTAGAATACCGCTCAACTTACTGATCTCAATATCTTTCTTCTCTAACAATTGACTCTGCTCTCCTCAACTGATCGTTGTGTTGTGTCCGGATGACATCAGATTCTATCTCCACTCTGTAGGGGAGTGGTGCAATTTTGACTTGATTTTTCCAAGTACCTCCGTAGTCCCTCGCCATGACTGCTTGTCCAGGAGTGGAACATCAATCGTCCTTGTTTGAGGAGCCCTCAATTTGCCATCCTGCATACTCCTTCTGAGATTGGGTTTGAGTAGATCCAAGCATGAGTGCAAGGGATGACCCAGGAACAGTTGTTGATTGTGGAGTGTGCTGCATGGTGATATGCAAGGAGGAAACTGGCAAACTTCTGATTCGGTGTTTGTGTAGATGGCTCTACTGAAATTGCTCGCAGTGCCTTCTTTAGAACCTTTCTGCTAAGACATTTGTAGCTGGGTGGTATGGTACGGATTTTCAGGAATGTTTTGGCCTCTTCTTCTTCTTCTGAAACTGTTCTGCAACAAACTGTGGTCTATTAGCACTGACTAAGTGTCTGGAAAACCAATCTTTAAGAAGAGACTTCTCAACACATCAATAGTGTGCAAGGCTGTAGTGGAGGCCATTGTGAATGCTTCTAGACGCCCTGTCAACATCAAAGAATGCTTAATCAAACAACATATTTACAATATTACTCAAATATTACTGAAATATGAAATACACAACAGGATAGGTGGTAGGGATCCTCTGAATTGTTCAGGCCCTTCATATACAATGATCCCAGTAAGTGTCACAGATAGTGGGCAGGGAGAGCCCAGTGATCCTCTTGGCAGTTTTTATTGTCCTCTGTAGGGTCTTGTAGTCTGATGTCTTGCAGTTTCCATACCCACAATGATACAGAAAGACAGAACACTCCTATAGAAAGTGAGTCTTGCACAATTCAATCTCTTCAGAAAGTGTAGATGGTGCTGTGCCTTCTTGACTGTTGAGGAGGTGTTTTCAGTCAAAGTTAGATTGTCTCTTACGTGTACAGCAAGAAACTTTGTGATCTTCACTCTCTCCATGGCAGAACCATTGGAGAGTTGTCAACCTGTACCTTCCTGAATTCCACAATCATCTATTTTGTCTTGTCCACACTGAGACTCAGGTTGTTGTTTACTCACCACTTGACAAGCCTCTTTACCTCCTGACTCATTATTGTTGCTGATGAGGCCAAGCGCTGTTGTATCATTAGCGAACTTAATGATGCAGTTTGAGCTGGATCTGGCAGTGCAGTTTTGAGTCAGTAGCACACAGGAATGGTGGGCGCCAGTGCTCTGCATGATGGAGCTTGAGATGTTGCTGCCAACTTGGACTGACTGGAGTCTGTCTGCCAAGAAGTCCAAGATCCAGTTACAAAGAAGGTTGTTGAGTTCCAATGAGGATAGTTTACCCACCAGCCTCTGAGGGATGATTGTGTTAAATGTCAAGCTGAAGTCAATGAACAACCTTCTGGCATATGAGGCACTGTTTTCTAGGTGGGACAGGATGGAGTGGAGGGCCAAGGTTGTGGCATCATCAGTGGATTGATTTGAGCAGTAGGCGAACTGGAAAGGGTCCAATGTAGCATGGAGGTGGGATTTGATATGATCTATTACCAGTTGCTCAAAGTACTTCATGACGGCTGAAGTAATTCATTAATTCTAGTGAGGTTTATTGCTTATGGGGATTGTTGTGAGTGGGAATGGGGTGAGAGATGGGGGTTTAATTTACAGTTTCTAACACTGGCTGTTTTGACCTCTTCTTCTTCTTCAGAATACATCAGTATGAGCACTCATCATACATAAGCCAGGTACTTGTACATCCCTCTATCTTAATAACTTTGGATTTAGCAATTACAGGATCTCAGCGTAACAACACACAAAGTGCTGGAGGAACTCAATGCTTCAGGCAGCATCTACGGAGGGAAAAGAACTGTTGATGTTTGGATTGAGACCAGAGTCTGGATGAAGAACCTCAGCCCCAAATGCCCACTGTTTATCTCCTTCCATGGATGATGGCTGAACAACTGAGTTCCTCCGATACTTTGTGGGTTGCTCCAGGTATCCAGCATATACGTACTCTTGTGTCTCCAGATACATGTAAGTGAAACCCTGGTTTCCCTGGGCTGCGTAAGTCTAGGGAATACACACTCCGGTTTTGCCAAACCCATGAGATTGAGACGGCTCTCCCACTCCACACCCCGGTTTGTGTAGATGCTGTGTAATTTGCTACCCTGTTACAACTCAGTACCAAGAAATAACAGACACCACACTGCATACAATTAAAGGAATTATGTTTATGAATGTTAATTTAACTATAGGGTTAATAAAGAAAAGAATGAAAAAAACCCAAAAAGGGCCTATTATAATTAAACAGTCAAATGTGCCCAAGTTGGAGCTCAACTCTTCCGAAAGTCATATTCACTGATCCTCAGTCAACCTCCACCCTTGCTCCATCAAATCTCAGTCCCCACCAGTTTGGATCCTATGACTGGTTCTCTCCAATGTCTTCTGTCTTCATCTCCCACCGAACCAAGGCCCCTGCTCACACTGGTGTCAGGCACACAAATAAAACCCACTCCCCTGATTGGACGGCTCACATTCCAAAACACCCATTATCTCTAACCATAACCCAAACACTGCTTTTACAGCAAGGTTATTACATTATCAATGAAACCTTTACGAGGGCTGAACAACTGAGTTCCTCTGATAATTTGTGTTTTGCTCCAAGTATCCGGCATGTGCATACTCTTGTATCTCCAGATCATCTAACTGCAATAAAATAGGTTTTGTGTTACCCTGTGAAATAACACAGTGTGCAGTACTCATTACATTGTTTTCATTAAAAGGGCAATATTATGCTTAAACTTTATTCAAATATATTCAGAATACAATCTTCTCCAAGTTTAAGTCTGGAGCTCTTGAATTAATCTTTCAAAAGAGTTGCAGATTCATTGTGTTTTTCTTTATTAATCTTTATTTCTTTTTTCTCATTTTGGGTCTCTGCCAATATTCTACATAGCTTGGACTGTTTAGAGGACATCTTTTAACGCCCTCATACTTGTGTGATTTGTTTCCCAGACATTCTGGTCCAACTGTCCACTATTGGGACTTTTCATCTGAGAATTACAGATTTAGGTTTACATGATCTTCTAGTGTCAGATATAGTTCATCCAAATGGCGCATAATATTGCTTCTTTCCCTGTCAATAAGTCCTCCTTCTATTCCAGTTTCACACAAAATTGGAAAGTTGGTAAAACTCTTTCCTCACAAAAAATTGCCTTCTGTGCCCTTTCTCCCTCTTTCTATCTTAATTTGCTTATCCATTTAAGTTCAGGAAACAAATTTAACATTTTGTTTCCAAAAATCTGAGATGGTTAACCCATTTTCACTGCTTTCCTGATGCGAATTCACTTCCTTTCTGTCTCCTGATGACAACATATTCTAAACCACCCGTACCTTCTCAATGGAAGATGACATACCACTTACAACATTGGGGAGTTGAATGGAAGTGCAAAGGTTGTAAATATATCCTTGGGAAAAAAAGTCTTCCTACTGCCTCTTTGGATTTCATGATTTAGCAGGGAGCATTCAGGATGGCACCATGAAGTTTGAGTTCATGTGTAGTGAGCACATAGAAGTCTAATGCTAGTGGTGGGCCTCGTGTCAAAGCACCCACCCACCTATCCTGCCAGGTACTCCCTATCCCATTTGTGGAAGAGAGTGCAGTTCATTTCAGAACCTGTAGTACCAAAATTAAATCAAGTCAGTCTTGAGAGACCGTCATTATATCAGAAATTATTTAGAAAACCAAGGAACTAGATTCTATCCTTCATGAATAGTGGAATGCATTTCATGCAATCTCAAATTCAGGAAGTGCTTCCCATCCAGTGCAAGGGGTCTTCATCAGAAAATTCACTTCATTCACATACTGTGGAAGACTGAGTAACACATGTGTTGTAATTAGGATATATTACAGGGGTTTTGTAGCAGTCAGCTCATAGGAAAGAAAGAGGGGATATGGTGATACTTGAGCCCTATTTCCTTTTCTTATATAATATAATATGTACTGTATCTCCCATGCAAAATAATTGGTAGATTTGATTTGCCAGAGTATGAAGATGTCTTGAAAGATGGACCATGGGGAATTTTTAAAAAAAGTATACACCATACTAGTAATGATCCAACGTGCAGACACATATTGTAACAACATTGATGGTCATATGTAAACTGCAAACAGCTGTACTGATGTGTTTGTCTTCAGCTGTCTCTCTTGTATGTGTGAAGTGGATAAAGTACAAAGAATAAATGACCTTTCAAAGACCAAGTCCATTTCTAGGCCAGGGGTTATGGTCAGTTTACTGAAATAGGATATAATGTATGGAATTTCCTTTTCCATAGAAACAAATGGAACTGATGACTTATTGAGTAGCAGAGGGGACCAAATCAATTAATTAAATAAGTTATTATGATTCTTTAATTAAAAACCAATAAATTTTGGAAAATATTTAAATGGCTGAAATTGATGGTGCTTTCAGCAGCAAAGTATTAACAAATATTATCCTACATTTAATCAATTTTCTTACTGTATTATAGTTTTTGTTTGGCAGAATATCTTTAATTACTTACCTGGCTGTTATTTTACAGATCAGGTAAAATTAATCTTGTCATTCAAATGTAACAATGGAAAGTTTTTCATTTTCAGATTAAAGTGTTGAGTTACTCATAAAGTCTAACAATGCAGGAAATGAACCCTTAGCTACCCCATGTTCATTCTGGCCATTAAACACACATTGATACTAATCCCATTTATTGGCAGATGTTTCAAGTAGTCATCCAGTTACTTAAATGATATGAGAGGATCTGGCTTCAACATCCACTCAGCCTGTGCATTCTAGAGTCCAGACATCCTCTCGTGGGGGAAAAAAATCCTTCTTCTTTCCCCTCTGCTCCTCAGATTCAATCCTTTCATCTAATGTCCTGCAGTCTCAGATACCATGGGGACGATGGATTTTCACTGAGACCCAAAAGACTGCAGATGCCGCAATCTGGAAAAACCACCCTCTACGTCTGCCCATCACTCAAAACTCTTCCTGCTAGTTCCCCTCCTCACGTCTCTCTCTTTTTTCCATGCTGCACCTTCCTCTCCTAACAGGTTCATTGTCTTCATGCCTTTGTCATTTCCAACTCTCAGCTTTTATCTTATTTCGAGATACGGCTCGGTAACAGGCCCTTCTGGTCCGACAATCCCGAACCGTCCTATTACACCCATGTGACCAATTAACCTACTGACTGTCTTTAGAATGTAGCAGGAAACTAGAGCATCTGGAGGAAATGCACACAGGCAGTGAGAGAATGTACCAACAGCGGAAGGAAATGAACCCAGGTCACTGGTGCTGTAATAGTATTATGGTAGCCACTATGCTACCATGCCACCCTGGTTTCTGGCATCATTGGCTCCTCTTTCATCTGCTTATCACCCTTCCACCTGGATCTACCTGTCACCTGCCACCCTTTCACCCCATCTTTTTTGTACTGGTTCTCTCTTTCCTATGTTTCAGTCAGATGAAGGGACACAGCCCAAAATGTCGACTGTGAACGTCCCTCCGTAAATGCCTCCTGTATTTTTCATTTGTATGATAATCATGCGAGCTAAGTGTGAGCCTATTTATAGTTAGGAATTGAGCACTGCTTGAGCGAAAGGTAGAAGAATGATCAGCCAGTTGACCCATAATATCAGACTTCACTATGCCATTGATTGGGAAGAAGGTTTTGCATTGTTTTCAATAGAAGCAGCAGTTACTTTGTAATATGCTTCTTTTGTATTCTGAAGAGAAATGCCACCGACCTTGTAGTTTCACATAAGTTTCCTGGTGACTTGTCTTCCTTGTGAAAGTATTTGACAGATCACACAGAAGCGAGACATTCTGCTGTCATCCTCTACTCCCTGGTAGTCAGCCCCTTGCCTGCCCTTAGACTGCGGATCTGACACACAATGCAGGCTTTGATGTGACTGAAGACCCAGTGTTAATAAGCTTGCCTGACATTAACACATAATGGGACAATAGGAAATCTGTTCATTTTTGTGAAAGCTTTATGAGGCTTTATGTATGGGTCGAGCACACTGGGATTTTAATAACACGTCACTCAATAATATGGTATTGTGCCACTTGGAAGGTCAAATTATTTAATTTTACAGTTCTTCAGGAATGAGTCAATTTTTATACATTCAATGAACATTTTTGCCATTTAGCAAGAACATTTCTTTCTCCTTTATTTCTGCCCATATTTTTTCAAGTGGACTATTATTTCATTTGAATATTGCATGTCTTCAGACTGAGAACCTTCAGCTTTGTATTTTTACCATTTTGTCTTGCTCTGGCACTAATCAGAGACCTGCTTCTCTGCACTGCTCCTTCTTGATAGACTCAATGTTCAAGTTCAAAGTACATTTATTATCAAATTATGTATACAATCCTTCCTTCCTAGTGTGTTGCACCAGACAGTCAGCCATTCTTGTCTGGTGTGTAGTGTCAGGATTGGTCTTTCGGATTAACTGGGTCACAATATGAACGTTCCTGACTCAGCCCTTATTTTTTTTTTACGAGGCCGAGCCCGGCACGGATGGAAAGCATGCTCGGGGCGGGGGAGGTTGGTGGCCTGACTTGGATTTGAACTTGGGAGCCTTCGCTCCGAAGTCCGGCCTGATGCCACTGCGCCAGCAGCCAGCCATGTATACAATACATGTATACAATATACAACCTTGAGATTTGTCTCCTTACAGAAAGCCACAAAACAAAGAAACCCATTAGAACCCATTAAAAAGACCATCAAACATTCAATGTGCAGGAAAAAAAACAACAAGCCGTGCAAACAATAGAAGCAAGCAAATAATATTCAGGACTGAAGTTCATGAAATTGAGTCCACAGCCACGAAGCCAGTCACCACTGCAGCCTGGTTATCATTAGCCATTTTATTTCCCAACACAATAGCTAACTTTATATACCCTTTTCTCTGCTGCTTATTTTACCAGTGACAGACTGTAATGTGCCATTTTATCAATCTCACTGGCTGTTTATAATATACTTTAATTGTATCATAATATGCTTTAATTGTATCGGAAAGTCGATGTGGTGAGATGTCATGGAACAGCTTAGTTTTCTAAATATGATAGAGTTCATATTTTTCAGGAAGGTATGTTTTGTTTCCCATCCATGTTTAGAATGATGGCCCTAATTAAGTAACAAACAATCACAGATACAGCAGCCAATTAGGAAACAAGCTATTGTGGAAGGAATTAAGAATTAAGTTAATTCCTAACTTTAGACATTTTGCAATTGCATCTCCAGAATAGCTGTTAGATCTACCCATAATTTTCTCTGTGTGCCATCAGGGTCTTGGCCCAAAACAACAACTGTTTATTTACTAAGAGATACAGCACAGTAACAGACTCCACCCAATTACACCCATGTGACTAATTAACCTACTAACCCAGATGTCATTAGAATGTAGGAGGAGGAAACTCACGTGGTCACGGGAAGGATGTAAAGACTTCTTACAGACAGTGGCAGAATTGAATCTGCATCTCTGGTGCTGTAATAGCGTTATGCTAACTGATACGCTACTGTGCTGCGCACAATAAATTCCAAAACATAGTTCTTTCAACACTGGCAACTACACTTTCAGTTGCCAAGGCTCTAAGTTCTGGATATCCTATTCTATACCTCTTCATTTGTCCTTACCTCTCGGCCTTAAAGATGTTGACTCGTTAAATAAACCTTTGGTCCTCAGCCTTCAGATCTCCTTAAGTGCTTTGGCATCCATTTTTGTACATTAAATTGTTGAGTGGAGTGTTTTTTTCTCTCTGTTAAAGGTACTTCTTTTTGGATTGAATGCACATGGTCATTGATGTTGGTGAATGAATCAAACGTTCTTACTTTTTGCTGACAACTAAGATATAATCTAGAAATCCCCTCAACAGATTAGCATTATTGGCGTAACTTTTGGAATGTAATGCAGGTAATGATGGGAATGGGAAGAAGATTGAGAAAAGAGTGAGACAGGTGGCAGTAAATAATTACAATCCTGTATGATACATAAATACTGCTAGCATTGTTTACTTACATGCTTTGTTAGCCTGGAATAATACTGTTAAATGAAGAAATACATTAACACAAATTTCCATGAGTAATTCCAGCTCCTTGTGGAACATCATGCTCTCTAATGAAAAAAATGTAGTACATCTTTGTCAAATTGCTAAATGGTACAACATCATCATTATGTACCGTGTACAGTATGATGTGGGTGATCATGGTCTTTGACCACAACTGTTCTTGGCATATTTTTCCACTGAAGTGGTATGCCATTGCCTTCTTCTGGGCAATATCTTTACAAGAAGAATGACCCCAGCTGTTACCAATACTCTTCAGGGATTGTCAGCCTGGTGTCAGTGGTCACATAACTTGCGATGTGCACCAGCTGCTCATTCGACCATCCTCCACCTGCTCCGATGGCTTCACATGATCCTGATCAGGGGACTATGCAGGTGCTATACTTTGTCCAAATGTGACCTGCAGACCACCAGGGGGAAGGAGTGCCTTACCCCTCTTTTGGTAGAGATGTATCTCCACACCACCAACCATAAATGCTACAGCAGGTAGACAAAACAAAGACTTATGCCCTACATGTCTCTTCAAGTTGTTCCGATGAAGAATGACAAAAACATAATGCAGGGTCTATGATAGTAAATCTGTGTGTAGCAAACTATTACAGACAGAAATGTAGTAATTACCAAATACCCCATTTCAATGCCGCGATGAGCATAGCTTTTACATGTTCTTTGTGTCTTTTTCTCTCTCTCTAACTACCATATTAACCTGATGCCTTCAGCAGCTGACTTCACTCTATCACAGTTGTTCATTTTGTCCTATTTACCTCCCTCCTACGCACCACACAACTTAAACACAACTTTTGTTTTCTCCCATTGAGGGGGTCTGATAACTCTGTTTCTCCTACCACAGATGTTTCTTGAGCACTTCCAACATTTTCTGTTTTAAATCCACTTTAGTGATGTTGAGAGATAAATACTAGACACCAGGGCAAACACTTTGCATGTCTTCCACATAGTGGGACCTCTTCCAGTGCAATGTTCTCTCAGTATTCCATTAAATTGTCAGTGCAGAAACAGATTTTAGGCACAGGATTTTGGCCTTGGATACTGGAGTGTAAATTAATCTATTAAGCCCATAAGACCCCCCCCCCCCATATGACATAGGAGCAGAATTAGGCCATCTGGCCCATCGAGTCTGCTCTGCCATTCAATCATTGGTGATACTTTTTTTTTAATCTCCTCCTCAACCCCAGTTCTTGGCCTTCTCCCCGTAACCTTTGATGCCGTGTCCAATCAAGAACCTACCAACTTCTGCCTTAAATACACCCAACAACCTGGCCTCCACAGCTGCATGTGGCAACAAATTCCACAAATTCACCACCCTTTGGCTAAAGAAAATTCTCCACATCTCTGTTTTGAAAGGGCGCCCCTCTATCCTGAGGCTGTGCCCACTTGTCCTAGACTCTCCCACCATGGGAAACATCCTTTCCACATCTGCTCTGTCTTAGGCCTTTCAACATATGAAAGGTTTCAATGAGATCCCCCCTCATCCTTCTGAATTCCAGTGAGTACAGACCCAGAGCCATCAAACATTCTTCATATGATAACACTTTCATTCCTGGAATCATCCTTGTGAACCTCCTCTGGACCATCTCCAATGCCAGCACATCTTTTCTAAGATGAGGGGCCCAAAACTGTTCACAATATTCAAGGTGAGACCTAACCAGTGCCTTATAAAACCATAGCATCACATCCTTGCTCTTGTATTCTAGACCTCTTAAATGAATGCTAACATGGCATTTGCCTTTCTCACCACTGTCTCATCCTGCAAGTTAACCTCAGGCTGTTCTGCACAAGGACTCCTAAGTCCCTCTGCATCTCAGATTCCTGTATTTTCTCCCCATTTAGAAAATAGTCCACACATTTATTTCTACTACCAAAGTGCATGACCATGCATTTTCCAACATCGTAATTCATTTACCACTTTCTTGCCCGTTCTCCTAATGTATCTAAGTCCTTCTGCATCCTACCTGTTTCCCCAACACTACCTGCCCCTCCACCATTCTTTGTATCATTTGCAAACTTGGCAACAAAGCCATGTATTCCATCATCTAAATCATTTATATACAGCATAAAAAGAAGTGGTCCCAACACCAGCCTCTGCAGAACACCACTAGTCACTGGCAGCCAACCAGAAAAGGATCCTTTTATTCCCACTCGCTGCCTCCTACCAATCAGCCAATGCTCTAACCATGTTTATACCATGTATTACTTTCCTGTCATACCATGGGCTCTTAACCTGGTAAGTATCCTTGTGTGGCATCTTGTCAAAAGCCTTCTGAAAGTCCAGATATACAACATCCACTACATCCCCTTTATCTATTCTACTTGTAATCCCCTCAAAGAATTCCAACAGGTTTGTTAGGCAGGATTTTCCCTGAAGGAAACTATGCTGACTTTGTACTATCTTGTCCTGTGTCACCAAGTACTCCATCACTTCATCCTTACATTGACTCTAAGATCTTCCCAACCACTGAGGTCAGGCTAACTGGTCTATAATTTGCTTTCTGCTGCCTTATCTTTTCTTAAGTGTGAGTAACATTTGAAATTTTCCAGTCCTCTGGCACCATGCCAGAGTCCAATGATTTTTGAAAGATCATTTCTAATGCCACCACAATCTCTAACGCTACCTCTTTCAGAAACCTAGGTTGTAGTTCCTCTGGTCCAGATGAATTATATACCTTTAGGTCTTTCAGTATTTTGAGCACCTTCTCTCTTGTAACAGTAACTACACCCACTTCTCTTCCTTCACATATTACAACATCAAGAATACTGCTAGTATCTTCCACAGTGAAGACTTACGCAAAATACTCATTTAGTTCATCAGTGATCTCCTTGTCCCTCGTTATTATATCTCCTGCCTCATTTTCTAGCAGTCCTATATCGACTCTCATTTCTCTTTTATTTTTAACATACTAGAAAAACTTATACTATCCACTTTGATATTATTTGCTGGCTTGTTTTCATAGTTCATCTTTTCGCTTCTAATGATTTTTCTAGGTGCTCTCTGTAGGTTTTTTAAAACTTCCCAATCCTTTATCTTCCCACTAATTTTTGCTTTGTTGTATGCCCTTTCTTTTGCTTTTACAATAGCTTTGACTTCCCTTGTCAGCCACGGTTGTACTATTTTACCATTTGAGTATTTCTTCATTTTTGGAATACACATGTCCTGTACCTTCCTCATTTTTCCCAGAAACGCATGCCATTGCTGCTCTGCTGACATCCCTACCAGCAGCTCCTTCCAATTTACTGTGGCCAACTCCTCTCTCATCCACTGTAATTTCCCTTACTCCACTAAAATACTGCTACATCAGACTTTACTTTCTCCCTATCACATTTCAAGTTGAACACAATCATATTGTGATCACAGGTTCCTAAGGATTTTTTTACCTTAAGCTCCCTAATCGCCTCCGGTTCATGACCTAACATCCGATCCAGTATAGCGGATCCCCCAGTAGGCTCAATGACAAATTGCTCTAAAAAACTATCTCTTAGAGGCATTCAACAAACTCACTCTCTTGAGATCCATTACCATCCCCTCTGCCTACCTTCCTATCCCTCTGATATAACGTGTAACCTTGGACATTCAGCTCCCAACTACAACCATCTTTCAGCCGCAGTTCAGCGATGGCCACAACATCATACCTTGCAATTGTAATATTGCAACAAGATCATCCGTCTTATTTGTTATACTACGCACACTTAGATACAACACCTTGAGTCCTGTATTTGCTATCCTTTCTGATTTTGCATCCCTAATGATTTGACACTCAGCCTGTTGGCTGCAACTAAGTCCCATCACCTGCCTGCCCTTCCCGACAATCTTTTCTTTTCTACCAACTGTCCTATCCTGAGTCCCTTCATTCCAGTTCCCGCCCCCTGCCAAGTTAGTTTAAACCCTCCCCAACAGCTCTAACAAACGTGCCCGTGAGAATATTGGTCCCCCTCGGGTTCAGGTGCAACTCCTCACTTTTGAACAGGTTATACTATATATTAAGAATATAAGGAAGAATGAAAGGAAGAGGCTTGATTTTTTATTCAAGTTGATTAGAGTCTTTACATGCCAAATCCTGTCATTGGCCAAGAAACTGGATCTTTCTTTCTTCCAAGATGGCAATGCGTACGGTTGCAGAGGCCTCTCCAGTTCCAATCAACGACGAAGTTTCTCTTCCTGTTTATATTTTGTATGATCCACAAACACTGCTGATCAAATGGAACACTAAAATCTACAAATCTATCTCACTAAAGAACTAGATAACGAAGGTGCTGCCACAGTTACCGCCTGATACATGGAGCAAGCCCTCATACCAGCCTACTACAGCTACTGGGGGAAGCAGACATCGGAAGCACTGTGCGAGGATTCAGTATTCGCACGTCTTAAAGCATTTCCCGGCAGGCACACGCTTCCAACGATCCTACTTGCTGTTGCCCGATCACTAGAAAGTAAGCTGGACCACCTAAGTCTGTGTCTAAACCAATGGGAGATGAGGGACTGCTGCACACTCAACCTGATAACAACATGGCTCCCAAACACCACTCCAGACTCAGCCATCCAGTTAGAGGGCCTAATGACCTTTTGGGTGGACAGAAATGCTGTGACCTCTGGTAAGACCTGCAGAGGAGGTCTGTGTATCTACATCATTAAGAACTGGTATGGAAAAGTCTCAGTGGTAATGGCCCACCGCTCACCGCAGGTAGAGTTTTTAATGGCGAGGTGTAAGCCATTCTAGATAGTGAGGGAGTTTACTGCCATTGTGATTGTTGTTCCCTACATTCCCCTTCTGCTAGCGCTGGGGAAATGGAGTACTACAACACAATCTGCAACCTCAAATCCACTCATCCTGATGGTTTTTTTTTACTGTTGTTGACAACTTCAATCGTGCCAACTTAAAAACAGTTCTGCTAATCCCTGCATACAGACGAGTGGCTAAATAAGTCAAAGCAGTTTATAGGGAGATCAGGAGCTGGCCAGAAGGTGCCACCTCAGCTCTGCAGGACTGTTTCGAAAACACGGACTGGGGCATATTCAGGGAGGTGGCTACCTATGAACTTCACGACAACCTTGATGAGTATCCGGGATCGGTGACTGGCTCTGTCAGGTCAAATCACAAACCATGGCTGAATACTGAGGATTGTGCAGTGCTTAAGGATTGGAACGCTGTATTCAAGGGGATAAGGTGACTCTAACGTCAGCAACAGCTGCGCTGTCCTATATCATCAGGAAAGCAAAGCGAGAGTATTCACAGAAAATTTACACTTTTGTGACACCAGGGACACGCGGCACATGTGGCAAGGTATACAAACCATAACAAATTACAAAGTTGTCCTGTGTATCAATGACAGAGATGCCTTCCTTCTTGTGTCATTTAAGAAAACCCCTCTCCCATGGAGGAACTAATATCCTGTCTGGCTACAGCTGAGGTGAGGAGGACCCTAACCAGGGTAAACCCATGCAAAGCTGCAGGACTGGACAACTTACCTGGTCAGATGCTAAGGGACCGTGTGGCCCAGCTAACAGAGGTCTTAATGGACATCGTTAACATGTCCTTGTAACAGTCCACTGTCCCTGCAGGCTGTAAGGCAGCCACCATCATTCTGGTGCCCAAGAGCTATGGTAATTTGCTTAAACAGTTACCACCCAGTGTCACTGACCTCAACAATCAATTTTGAAGTACCTTGAGTGGCTAGTGATAGATCAGATAAAATCTCAACTTCCAGATACAATGGCAAGTGGCCAAGTGGTTAAGACATTTAACTAGCGATCTGAAGATCATGAGTTCAAGCCCCAGCTGAGGCAGCGTGTTGTGTCCTTGAGCAAGGCACTTAACCACACAGTGCTCTGTGACGACACCGGTGCCAAGCTGTATCAGCCCTTGCCCTTCCCTTGGACAACATTGGTGTCGTGGAGAGGGGAGACTTGCAGCATGGGCAACTGCCGGTCTTCCATACAACCTTGCCCAGGCCCGCGCCCTGGAGAATGAAGACTTTCTAGGTGCAGATCCATGGTCTCGCAAGACTAACGGATGCCTTTATATAGATACATTGGATCCTTTCCAGTTCATCTACCACTCAAAATGGTCCACTGATGACGCCATATTCTTGACTCTCCCTGCCCGCATTCTAACAACTTTCTACAGGAGCTCCATCAAGAGTGCCCCATCTAGCTGCATCATTGTGTGGTACAGAACCTACAAGGCATCAGACTGTAAGGCACTACAGAGAACAGCAAAATCCACCAAAAGGGTCACCAGAATCTCCCTCCCTCTATTTGAGCCAGTTACTGGGAGCACTGTATATGAAGGGCCCAAAGCATTGTTGAAAATCCCTACAACCTATTCCACAATCTCTTTGACCTACCCCCATCAGGAAGAAGGTACAGGAGCATCACAACCAGGACTGCCAGATTGGATAACAGCTTCTTCTCCCTGGCTGCGAGATAATGAATGGCCTGCCATCAATGAGCTGTCATCACTAGGTCAGCGAGCTGTTCACTGTTTACTGTTTACCTGTGCTGTAAATTACTTGCATTTTGAATGATATTTTATTAACAGTAATATTTTGTTTTATGTGCTGTATGTTTTATGGATGCCCTGTGGTTTGGAGGAATATTAGACCATAAGACCATAAGATATAGGAGTAGAAGTGGGCCATTTGGCCCATCAAGTCTGCTCTGCCATTCAATCATGGGCTGATCCAATTCTTCCAGTCATCCCCACTCCCCAGCCTTCTCCCCATACACTTTGATGCCCTGGCTAGTCAAGAGCCTATCTATCCTTGCCTTAAGTGCACCCAATGACTTGGCCTCCACAGCCGCTCGTGGCAAAAAATTCCACAGATTTACCACCCTCTGACTAAAGTAATTTCTCTGCATCTCTGTTCTAAATGGACGTCCTTCAATGCTGAAGTCGTGCCCTCTTGTCCTAGACTCCCTTACCATGGGAAATAACTTTGCCATATCTAATCTGTTCAGGGCTTTTAACATTCAGAATGTTTCTATGAGATCCCCCCTTATTCTCCTGAACTCCAGGAATACAGCCCAAGAGCAGCCAGACAAGCCTCATACAGTAACCCTTTCATTCCTGGAATCATTGTCGTGTACCTTCTCTGAACCCTCTCCTTATAGTCAGTATATCCTTTCCAAAATAAGGAACCCAAAACTGCACACAACACTCCAAGTGTGGGCTCACGAATGCCTTGTAGAGCCTCAACATCACACCCCTGCTCTTATATTCTATGCCTCTAGAAACGAATGCAAACATTGCATTCACCTTCTTCACCACCGACTCAACCGGGAAGTTAACCTTTAAGGTATCCTGCACAAGGACTCCCAAGTCCCTTTGCATCTCTGCATTTTGAGTTCTCTCCCCATCTAAATAATAGTCTGCCCATTTATTTCTTCCACCAAAGTGCATGACCATACACTTTCCAACATTGTATTTCATTTGCCACTTCTTTGCCCATTCCCCTAAACTATCTAAGTCTCTCTGCAGGCTCTCTGTTTTCTCAACACTACCCGCTCCTCCTCCTAACTTTGTATCATCGGCAAATTCAGCCACAAATCCATTAATCCCATAGTCCAAATTATTGACATACATTGTAAAAAGCAGCAGTCCCAACATTAATCCCTGTGGAACTCCACTGGTAACCGGCAGCCAGCCAGAATAGGATCCCTTTATTCTCACTCTCTATTTTCTGCCAATCAGCCAATGCTCCAACAATGCTAGTAATTCCCCTGTAATTCCATGGGCTCTTATCTTGCTAAGCAGCTTCATGTGTGGCACCTTTTCAAAGGCCTTCTGAAAATCCAAATACACCACATCTACTGCATCTCCTTTGCCTACCCTGCTTGTAATTTCCTCAAAAAATTGTGGTAGGTTAGTTAGGCAGTATTTTCCTTTCAGGAAACCATGCTGGCTTTGGCCTACCTTGTCATATGCCTCCAGGTATTCTGTAATCTCATCCCTAACAATTGATTCCAACAACTTCCCAACCACTGATATCAGGCTAACAGGACTATAGTTTCCTTTTTGCTGCCTCCTACCCTTCTTAAATAGTGGAGTAACATTTGCAATTTTCCAGTCATCCAGTGCTATGCCAGAATCTATCGATTCTTGAAAGATTATTGTTAATGCCTCCTCAATATCTTCTGCTACTTCCTTCAGAACCCAAGAGTGCAATCCATCAGGTCCAGGAGATTTATCCACCCTCAGACCATTAAGCTTCCTGAGCACCTTCTCAGATGTAATTTTCACTGCATATACTTCACTTCCCTGACACTTTTGAATGCCCTGTATACAGCAGATATCTTGCACAGTGAAGACTGATGCAAAATACGCATTCAGTTCTCCTGCCATCTCTGCATCTCTCATTACAATATCTCCAGCATCATTTCCTATTGGTCCTATATTTACCCTCAGCTCTCTTTTGCCCTTTATATACTTAAAAAAGCTTTTAGTATCTTCTTTGATATTAGTCGCCAGCTTCCTTTCATAATTCATCTTTTCCTTCATAATGACCTTCTTAGTTTCCTTCTGAAAGTTTGTAAAAGCTTCCCAATCCTTTATTTTCCTACTAGCTTTGATTTCCTTGTATGCCTTCTCTTTTGCTTTTAATTTGGTTCTGACTTCATTTGTCAGCCACGGTAGTGTCCATTTTCCATTTGAAAATTTCTTCTTATTTGGAATATATCTGTCTTGCACTTCCCTCATTTTCCACGGAAGCTCCAGCCATTGCTGCTCTGCTGTCTTTCCTGCTAGTGTCCCTTTCCAGTCAACCTTGGCCAGTTCCCCTCTCATGCTATTGTTATTTCCTTTATTCCACTGAAATACCGACACATTGGAATCTAGTTTCTCCTTCTCAAATTTCAAAGTGAACTCGATCATATTGTGATCACTGTTCCCTAAGGGTTCCTTAACCTTAAACTCTCTTATCATCTCAGATCATTGCACAGCACCCAGTCCAGCACAGCCGATCCCCTAGAGGGCTCAACAAAAAGCTGTTCGAAAAAGCCATCCCTTAGACATTCTACAAATTCTCTCTCTTGAGGTCCAGTACTGGCTGGTTTTCCAAATCCACTTTCATGTTAAGGTCCCCAACGATTATCATGACATTGCCCTTCTGACATGCCTTTTTTATTTCCTGCTGTAATTTGTAATACCTGTATACAACTGCCATTAGAGTCACTTTACTCTTCCCATTTCTTAACTCAACCTTCTGATCCAACATCATCCCTTTCTAATTATTTAATATTATTTCTTATACAGAGGACCACACCTCCGCCTCTGCCTACCAAACCTATCTTTCCGATACACCATATATCTTTGGACGTTCAGCTCCCAATGGCAGCCGTCCTTTAGCCAAGTTTCAGAGGTGGCCACAGCGTCATATTTGCCGATCTGTAGCTTAATTTCAAGATCGTCCATTTTATTTCTTATGCTGCGTGCATTCAGATACAACACTTTCAGTCCAGTATTTGTTGCTTTCTGTTTTAACTGCAGCATGCCCTAGCGCCCTGTAACTCATCCCACTGGCTGTGATTATGCCTCATCTCCTGCCTGTCCTTTCTATCATCTCTGTTGCATGCTATCTTTGATTTATTTCTGTTTTCCCCTTCCTCAGCCCTATCACTCCGGTTCCCATCCCCCTTCCAAATTAGTTTAAACCCTCCCTAACAGCTCTATTAAGTCTGCCTGCTGGGATATTGGTCCCCTTTGGGCTGAGGTGTAACCCGTCCTTTTTCTACAGGTCGTACCTCCCCCAGAAGATGCCCAATGATCCAGGAACCTGAAGCCCTGCCCCCTACACCAGTCTCTCAGCACGCATTAATAGGCCTGATCATGGTATTCTTGCTTCCGGGGTTGTCTTATTTGGTTATGTAAATGTACAGTCAGACAACAATAGACTTGAACTTAAACTTGAATCATGTGACCCAGTCTCTGAAAAATTAATTGTGAACAAAATTAGAGCAAAAATACCGTGATAGTATTATAGTGGTGTATAAAAGCATGAGGCGCATAAACATGGTGAATACACTCAGTGTCTTTTCCCCTGGATTGGGGAATCAAGAGCTAAAGGGGATCGGTTTATCGAGAGAGGGAACAGGAATTTGAGGGGAAGCATTCTTACACAGATGGCAATATGTACATGCAATGAACTGCTGGAGGAACTGGGTGAGGCTGATACCACAGCAACTTTTAGAGGACAGTTGCACAGGTATATACAAACAAGGAATGGTTTAGAAGAATATGAGCCAAACGTGGACAAATGGGAATTGCTTGGATGAGCATCTTGGTTAGCATGGACCAGTTGGTCTGAAGGGCCAGTTTCTCTGCTGTATGACTCCATGATCTCGATGAATCTATCAATCAGGCACATGAGTGCCGCTCACCAAATCTAAGGTTTGTGTTGCTCTGCCTCATAATGCAAGAATAATGAAGAGGATGGGAGCCAGCTCTCAACACACTTACAGCAGATCCTGATGCCATTTCCGGGGTTTTCATTTAATTGAAGTGGTCAGCAACATCTGTGGACTGTTGCTGAAGAAGCAGGTTCTCACAGTATTGTACACTTACATCAGTGTAATGTAAAGGCGGTTCATCTTGACCAGGTCCTAATCCTGAATTATGAACTCCAATTCGGGTCAATTACCATGAAGTAATTCATTTACCAGCCTCCAGTCCTTCTAAAAGTGTCAGTTATACTGAGACCCTGCTATAGCTCCTGATCCCAGCTCAATGACAGGCAAACCAATCACTCCACTGGACCTTCAGCAAGCCAGCACTCTACAAATCTCTCAAAAGACCATGCAAGAGGAGCAGTGGGACCTTCGGCCCTTCACCTCTGTTTCACCATTCCATCTTGGCTGTTTTATTTTCCCTCTTAAACCCCTTTCTGCTGCCTTCTTCCCATAACCTTTGATGCTATTAATAATCAAGAACCTATCATCCACCCATTGATTGCAAATATGCCCAGTGCCTTGGCCTGCACAGCTGACTGTGGCAATGAATTCCTCAGAATTCACTCCCTCTGGCTAAAGAAATCACTCTTCATCTCTGTACTAAAGAGCTGTCCTTCTGTTCTGAAGATCTGTCCTCTGGCCCTAGATTGCCCCACTATAGGAAACATAGGTTGACTCTATCTAGACCATTCAATATTCAATAAATTTCAGTGAAATTCACCCCCCCATTCTTCTAAACTTTCCATTGACCCTCTGACCCCCACCTACTGATAATCTAACTTGCTTCCTCCTCAACCCTGATCACCTGAGCACCCACCCCATATATTGATTCAAACCCTCCACTTAGTTCACACATAAAAGTTGCTGGTGAACGCAGCAGGCCAGGCAGCATCTCTAGGGAGAGGTACAGTCGACGTTTTGGGCCGAGACGTCGAATGTACCTCTTCCTGGAGATGCTGCCTGGCCTGCTGCGTTCACCAGCAACTTTTACATGTGTTGCTTGAAATTCCAGCATCTGCAGATTTCCTCGTGTTTGCCTCCACTTAGTTCAATAGCTTGCATTTGGATCAGCTATCACTGCTCAAAACAGTAAAAAGGAATTTTTTTCGGAATCAGAACAAATGGGTTTTTCTCAAAATCTTAAGCAATTGTAATTCCTCTGTATGACTTTATCACTTAAATCTAGAATATTTTCTATACTTCCTTGTGACATGAACTGACTCAGAAAACCACTATGAGATTTATTTAATTGCAAACTTCCTGCATTTAAGTTCTGTCAAATATTTTACTAACTAGGGAGAACTCACGTCAGCTTTTCACAGCAAGAGTCTAGCAGAGGGTGAACCGTGGAGAAGCAGGTCAACAGAAGAAGAAAGTGGTATTAACAACAATGAAACAAAAAGGTGCACCAATGTAATCATGCCTTTAAGGAACAATTTTATTACTGATGTTAATCTTAAGTCCCATGGTTTTCAAAAACATAGAAAAATTAATTTTTGAAAAGGTTTTAATGCAAACATTTAATCTCATTGTGTTATAGTTGCTCTGCTGATGATCTCATCTGTTATGCCGTATTATCCATCTGTAAACGTTTTAGTTAATTAAGCTAGATTGTTGCAGAATAACTGTACTGATATAAATCATAGCAATATAAAAAACAAGTTGTACTTAAAATAACCTTTACATCAGAAGGGCAGGCATGACATTTCAGCACTTTTTGGTGTGAGCCAGATTCTTCTGGTCCCTGCTCCATGCTGAAGCTGTAAATGTTCAGATTCTCTGTTCAGCTAAATCCAGATTTCCTTCAGATGCACAGATTCTGACTCCCTTCCAAAGCTTCTAGCAATCAGGATTTCCGGCAGTGTTGCTCAACTCCAGCAGTGATGATTATTGCAAGAAACTGAGGCTCACGTTGATGCGTGCTCCAAGTGTGAGTTCCCTGTGCTCGTGCTCCTGAGCCTCCTCATGGTTTTAATCTCCAAAAACACTCTCTTGGTAGTTCCAGATGTAGAAATATCCCAGTGGGACATTAGAACATCTACAAGGAGCACTATCACAAGGTAACATCCATTATCAAACATCCCCACCATTTAGACCATGTTCTATTCTTGCTGCTGCCATTGGAATAGAAGTACAGTAGCCTTGGTCCCTCACTACCAGGTTTAGGAACATTTATTACTCTACAACCATCAGGCTCCTGAACCACTGTGGATAACTTTACTCATCTCAACTCTCAACAGATTTCACAACATATGGACTCACATTCAAGGAGTCTACAGCTCATGTTCTTTACTTGCTTACTTTATCGATTTATTTATCTGTTTATCTACTTACCTATCTCTATTTATTTATTTACTTATCCTTTGTATTTGCACACATTATCTTCTTTTGCACATTGGCTGTTTGTCAGTCTTAGTGTGTGTCTATTTTTCCATTCATTCCATTGTATTTCTTTGTTTTACTATGAATGCCAAAAAAACGAATCTCAGTGTAATATATGGTGATATAGATGTACTTTGATAGCAAATTTACTTCGAACTTTACATTTTGGTGCAGTAGTCAGTGCTAGACCTGGATTAGTTTGTAATCTCTGGTACTTTAAAGTACAGTGTTTGCCTGTTTCCGGTGACCACATGGGTTTCATAGACTCATAGAATGATACATCATGAAAACGGGAACCTCAGCCCAATTTGTGTATAACAACCAAGGTGCCCATATAAAATAATCCATCTTGCCCACGTTTTGCCTATATTCCTCCAGAACTTACCTACCCATGTGCTTATCCAAAAGTCTTTACAACATTGTGACCTGCCTTAACTGTGTCCTTTGGCAGCTCATTCCATGTCCTCACCACCTTCTGCATGAAGAAACTGAGCCTCAGGTCCCTTTCAAATCTTTCTGCTCTCACCTTGATCTCACGCCCTCTGCTTGTGGTTCTCTTTCCCTGGGAAAAAATCTTTGGGATTCCTCCAGATGCTCCCGTTTCCTCCCACATCCTAAGAAGGTGCTAGAACATTAGTTAGACATGTTCTAATTAATGCTCCAGAACACAATGACCTCTTAGAGCAGGTTAATATCAAGAAGAATCAAAGGAGGAACTGATGGGCATGTGAGAGAAAGAATAAATTACAGAGCTGTGAGAAACTAATGAGAGTGGGAATGAGCCAGCACACAGAGTCTACTTCTATGTGGTAGTCTGTATACTTTCTGCATCAGGTCTGTTTCGCATGTCGGCTGTGAATCCCAAAGTGCCTTTCAAATCTCAGTTTAAGAGAAATGAGCAGCAAAAGCTAGGCTGACGGTGGCAAGGGAGTACTGAAGTGTTGAAGGTGGTGTGGTTTGAAAAAGGTCTTAAACTGAAGGCGTATCTTTTTCTCAAATATGTGAAATAATATCTCAAATAAGCTAAGGAGAGTTTTCCATAGAAGAGGACATAACCAACACTTATCCAGCCACCAAAAGTGCAAAAAACTGATTGTCATGATATTTAGCTGTTTTGGAGAGTTTGTGATGCTCATGCAAAGGTGAGAGGGCAATTCAGGAGATGTGAAGAAAACACCTTGGGGTTACTGTAGGATGCTCGATGGTCAGCATGTGTTGGAGGGTCCTTTTGTGTGCTGTATGACTCTATGATATTACAGGATGACCATACTATAGAAATTCTTTGCTCACTGTAAATTATTTTGTGCATTCTTACCTTGTGAATGGTACAACAAATAAAGGATGCCCCAAATATCTCACCAGCATTTCTCAGGCTCTGGGAATATCTGCCAAATAATTCCCAGTGTGGTTTCTTCCAGCAACACCGCACATTCTCATTCCCAATTCCAAATGAAATTTAGTTTTTATTGAAACCAACTGTATATCAGGTTGCAAGATCAAATGTTCCTTTTGATTACAGGTGTTTATATATATATATATATTCATAGAGAGTTTGGGTGTGTCAAGTTACTTTTCTATCCGCTCCTCTATCACTGAAGGGAAAATTGAGGTCAATGGTTTGAATATCAGGATTGATTTTTAATTGATTCTAAATTCTTGAATTTTTGAGCTTAAGGTACAAATGAAAGTCAGAACTGATTTAGGAGCCTATTTTAATTTATTTTTGCGCTGATAAAATACTGTCGTGGCAATAAATGTAAACTAGGCAGAATTGATACAGAGTGCTACATGAGGCTTTCAAAGTGTGCATGTAATATGACACCATTGTTGGAGGGATGTATCGGTCATTGGCGTGGCTGTAACATAGTAAAAGACAATGCATTTTAAAAAGATCTCATCAATTTTGAATGCACACCAGTGAAAATTACCAGCCATTTCAATTTATTTGTACTTCACAGAGAATAAAAATTGACTTTTACTTAGTAATGGAAAATAGCCAGCATTAATTCTGGTTGAAGCAGCCCCTCATCAAAATTCAAGCTTTACTCTTCATGTAGCCCTTGACCAACATAATTAAAAGAACTCATCATTTTCATGTGGCTGTCTGCTGACAAACTTCCTGCCATGCTTTCCACAGTATAATAATAGCTACTTTCTGAGACACTTGATTAGCTGTTAAACACTTCGGCCAATCCAGAGATCAGTGAAGTTGCCATATAAGTGCAACACTTTTTTTTCTCTTTCACTTAGAGATAAAGGAAGTTCAGCTTGGAGGTTTGAAGATCAAATGCAAGTTAATTTAACTGCAAGCCTGTCTTAAAGCCTTTAATGGTGCCCAAGCTAAATCTCCTATCATAATGGCTAGCAATTATACCTGGATGTTAGTGCAGGTACCTTTGAATGTATATTCATTTTGAGAACACAGTATTAGGAGGTTCTATAAAATAACATCACGTTTGTAAAAAAAACAGCAAGAATCTGCAAATATTTAAAAGCCTATACTCAATTTTGTATTCAAGTTATAATCTTGAATCTGAATTCTTCTCCCTGTTCAACACTTACAGAATGCTAGAGGAACTCAGCAGGTCAGCAGGTCTGTGGAAATAAATAAACTGTCAACAGTTCAGGCTAAGACCCTTTATCAGGGCTGGCTGTTCTCGCTGATTATTGTTTAAAATATAATTGCCAGGCAGCCAATAATAAATGCCTGCTTCGCCACAAGGCAGCACTTAATTGCAAAAATGATGACCATCACAACAATTCCATCAATTTGGCATTCAAGAGTGTATGTGGACACATACAACATTATAATTGTAATAAATAAAAGGAGAAAATTGGTGGAGACACTCAACAGGTCAGGCAGCATCTGTGAAAGTTCAAATTACATTAATGTTTCTTGTTGAAGATCCTTCATCTGAACTGAGAAGAGAAAGAATACTTAAGTTTGTTTTCACAAACAAGAGAAAATCTGCAGATGCTGGAAATCTGAGCAACACGCACAAAATGCTGGAGGAACTCTGCAGGCCAGACAGCATCGATGTAAAAAAGTACAGTCGACATTTCGGGCTGAAACCCTTCAGCAGGACTGTACAGTCAATGTTTCGGGCCGAAACCGGTTTTGGCCTGAGACATCGACTGTACTTTTTTCTATAGATGCTGCCTTGCCTGCTGAGTTCCTCCAGCACTTTGCAAGTTTTTTTCAGTTGCAGTCAAGGTGTTGAGCTAGCCGGAAATGAGAAGTATCTGTGAAGGGTGTGGCCAGGGTTGCTCAGGGGAAGTAGAAGTCAGTAGGTTAATGGCAACAACTACAGAGTGATAATACATAAAAAGGGCTATAAAATGTGGAGAAACACAGCAGCTGTCAGACATACCCAGCTGGTGAGGCAGTGCTCATGGAGAGAACAAAACAGAGCCAATAACACAACAGATGCATGACTTACGTTGGAAATGATTAGATCTGATTCAGACACTGTGCTTTCGTTATTTCACAGGATATGGGTGTTGCTACCTTGGTCAGGAGCTATTTCCCTTTTACAATTGGTCCAGAACGGAGTGGTTTGAGTGGCAGTTAAGAGACTGACTGCATCACAATCAGAATCAGGTTTAATATCACCGGCATATGTCATGAAATGTGTTGTTTAGCGGTAGCAGTACAGTGTAATACATAAAAAATAATATAAGTTTAGAATATGTACTATAGGAAATATAAAACAATTAATAATGCCGAAGAGAGTAATATATTGAGGTAGTTTTCACTGGCACATGGACCATTCAAACAACCGATGGAGAGGAAGAGCTGATCCTAAAACAATGAGTGTGTGCCTTCAGGCTCCTGTGCCTCCTCCCTGGTAGTAGTAATGATAAGAGTCCTGGGTCCTGGATGGGGTGATGGTTCTTAATGATGACTACCACTTTTTTATATCCATTGACTTTTGAAGATGTCCCTGATGATAGGGAGACTAGTGCCCACAATGGAGCTGGATAAATTTACAATCCTCTGCAGCTCTTTCCAAACCTGTGCATTGGTACCTCCATACCAGATGGTCATGCACACAGTCAGAATGCTCTCCACCATACATCTGTAGAAATTTGCTAGATCTTTGGTGACATACCAGATCTCAAATTCTGAATGAACTCTAGCCACTGGTGTGCCTTCTTCATAACTGCATCAAAATGATGGGCCCAGGTTAGATCTTCAGAGATGTTGACACACAGAAATTTGAAACCGCTCACTCTTTCCATTACTGTCCCCTTGATGTGGACTGGTGCATGTTCTCCTGACTTTCCTTTCCCAAAGTTCACAATCCTTGATTGAGTGTGAAGCATGTTGTTGCGACACCACTCAACCAGCTGATCTGTCTCACTCCTTTCACTACGTGGGATTGTGCTGAAAACAGTTGCGTCATCGGCTAATTTATAGATGGTATTTGAGCTGTGCCTGGCCATACATTCGTGACTGTAAAGTGAGTAAAGCAGCAGGCAAAACTCAGATCCTTGAGGTGCTCCTGTGTTAATTGTCAATGAGTAGGAGATGATTTTTGGTGATTTTGGAGTCATGAATCAACACTCAAATATAACAACTGAGAGCATAAGTAGGTTAATCAGGCCCTTGACGCTTTTATAGAAACATAGAAAACCTACAGCACAATACAGGCCCTTTGGCCCACAAAGCTGTGCCAAAAATGTCCTTACCAAAGAACTACCTAGGCTTGCCCATAGCCCTCTATTTTTCTAAGCTCCATGTATCCATCCAGGAGTCTCTTATAGAAACATAGCCATTCTCAGCCATTCAATAGCTTCATTGCTAATTTTATTGCAATCTAGCCTCTACATTACCACCTCTCTCTTGTAATTTCTCAGCAGCTTGCAGCACAGTGGTGCAGTTGATAGGGCTGCATTCCTGATCTCCATTGCTCTCTGTGTGGAGCTTACATGTTCCACTTCTGGCCATGCATGTTTCCTCAGGGTCCTCTGGTTCCCTCCCATATCCTGAAGACGTGTTGGTTACTAGATTAATTGGCTACTGTAAATTGTTCTTACTGTGCTGTTGAGTCATAATATTGATGGGAATTTGGATAATATAAATGGATGAATGGGATGGTTATATAGATAGATAGATAGATAGATAGATAGATATACTGTATTAATCCTGAGGGAAATTTGGTTTCGTTACAGCCGCACCAACCAAGAATAGAGTGTACATATAGCAATACAAAAAAAAACCCAACAATCAAACAACAAAATGCAAACTATGCCAGATGGAAAATAAGTCCAGGACCAGTCTATTGGCTCAGGGTGTCTGACCCTCCACGGGAGGAGCTGCACGTTCGATGGCCACGGGCAGGAACGACCTCCCGTGCCGCCGAGTGTTGTATCACGGTGGAATGTGGCCGAAGTCCAACAGTAAAAAGTTCAATATCCAGTCTGCAAACACGTTCCTGGATCGTAATATGCCCCGGATTGCACCATTCGTTGTTAACCAGATCAGTAAGCACGAAACTCCTTTACGCTGCTTACCGCTCTCAGTGCACTTCCACTCAGTCGGAAGGGTATTACCCACCGAACTCCTCTTCTCCAAAAGTCTCTGTTGTCTTGACCCGGTCCTCTTTCCTCAGCTTTGTGATCCCCCTCTGCATCCTCTGAGTGTTTTCCTCCGGATTTCAGCTGGGGTGTCCGCCGCTCTCTTCACTAAACTGGCCGGTATTTGCTGGTCCGTGGAATACACAATGCGACCTTGCTTCTGTCCCGCGTGAAGGGATGTAACCATTTCCAGCGCTAAAGAAAACCCAAATAAAACTCTCTCTACCAGCATGTTAGAGAGAGTGCAGCTTTGACGTGTTACCGTGAGAGAAAGAAAATACAAAAAATAGCGTAAATTAAAAGGTAAGAAGAAGAAAGTAAGAATAGATCAGAACGGCTGTACCAGGCTGCATGCATGACCGGCGCATGCACATAGTCCCAAGACAGATGGTGCAGATCGAATTCACAGGATATTGCCTGTATTGAAGCACTTATTTTATTGGAAGAGATTGGATAGACTGGGCTTGATTTTCCCTGGAATGAAGAAAGCCGAGTTATGGCCCGTTAGGTGTATTTAAGATTATGAGAGGGTTGATAAACAGATTTTCCCCCATGGTAGGGTTATAAAAACAAGAGAGCATAAGGTTTAAGGTGAGAGTAATGAATTTTAAAGGGTAGGTGAAGGGTAAGTTTTTTTTGGACACAGAAAGTGGTTGATACCGGTAACATGCTACCAGAGGAATCAGGTACAGTCACTACGTTTACGAGGTGTTTAGACAGACACATAAGTAGGCATGGCATAGAAGGATACGGTCCTAAAGAGAGCTCATAGGATTAGTGCAGATGAGCAAAAAAATTGGCATGGACATAGTAGGCCAAAGAACCTGTTTCTGTGCTGTACAACGCTGTCACTTTATATAAAATATACCGTACATATCTGTCCTAATTATATTCAACAAATAAGCTTCCACTGTTGCTCGAGGAAGAGAGTTTCAAGGACTCGTGACTTTCTGAAAGCCAAGATTTTGAATCATCTCTGCCACTTACAGCCGGATTGCGGAGGCTGATTTGACGCTGGGTCAGTTCTTAGTCTTAGACAAAAAATTGGTAGATTCTTCTTAATCAAACCCTATGGGATTTGAGGAAAAATCATGCATATGGAGTTAGATCACAGGCCAACCATGATCTCACAAAATGATGGCGCAGGCTCCAGAGATTAATTAGTTCACTCCCGACTTGAATCATTTGCCATTAATGGTAAAAGTTAGTCCTCTTCAAAATGCTGCATGGCCGGCTTTTCTCGGATTTTTTGTTTTGTTTGTTAATGCAATATACTGTAGGCCTGATGAGTAAAAGTAATAAAATTTGTATTTTCTATTATGGAGAAAGGAATTCTATCCAATATGTACTTTTTATTTATTGAGATACAGCACGGAATAGGCCCTTCCAGCCCTTAGAGCCACGCTGCTGAGCAATCCCCCGATTTAATCTTAGCCTAATCACAGAATAATTGATAATAACTAATTAACCTACCAGCAGGTACATCTTTGGGCTGTGGGAAGAAACCAGAGAACCTGGAGGAAATCTGCTCAGTCACAGGGAGAACGTACAAATTCCTACAGGCTGCGGCAGGAACTAAACCCGGGTCACTCTAAACTATTATGCCAACCACTACATTATCGTGCTGCTCCGTGGGAATCTTTGTACATGGGAATTTTCTGTGTGAGCTTTAACTTAAGTGATGGAAATGCAAAATTATATCTTCAATGAAATATTGTCAGTAACTGATCTATGGTTAACGTATATGTTATGCACTGAATTTTAACATACAAGTTGCAATCACTCCTGCTGTCAGTTTCCCTGGCACAAGGTGACAGATCACTATTAACCAAATCTGGAATTTGTAGTTGTTATGACAGCTAAACTTTCAGCTTTCACTGAAAGAAATGGACAACTTGATCAGTATAAGTGCATGCAGTTCATCATGGAAATTGCGAGACTGTTATTAGTGATTCCCTGGGCAATGAGAAATCTCTCGAGTGAACACTCATTAATTTTTTTTGGATTTTAAGTCAAGTGAACATTAGACTGAGAAACTAATCAAACTGAAGAATTCTCTGAAACAAAACAGGATATAAAAATAAAATTTTAGCTGATTTTTAACACATTAAAACACTCTTTAAAGTATCAGAGAAAATCAAGATGGAAGCAATATGTTTGAAACTTAGAGCTCTACAAAAACTGTATTTACGGCTATTTCTCACTGTAACCAGCCATCAAAAACTTTCTTGCATGATATATTATCATTTTATCGCATAGTACTTGATACCTATAATGAAATCTCTTTTAACCTCTTGGGATCGCTATTTTTTGCAAACATCATTCTAGAATTCACTGCTTTTAAGATATGATTTTATTTTTATGTTTGTGAGATTTTAGCTCAATCTTAGTGTCCGGTGTTAACCTATACAACACAATAAAATACATAATAAAATTAATGCAAGTTGAGGGAAATAAAATCCGAGGTAGAATTAAGATTTTTTTAAGGTTGGTTCAACAACATGTTGGCAGTGGGGTAGAAGCTGCTGTTGAACCTTAAGGTGTGGGTCTTCAGGCTCCCATAGCTCCTGCCTGATGACGGCAATGGGACGAAAGCAGAGCTCAAATGCTGGCATCCTTGATGATGAATGTAGCCTTCATTAAAGATTGCCTCTTGTTGATGTCTTTGATGGTGGGAAGATCAGTATCCAAAGCAGAATTGGCCGTCCACCTCTCTCTTTAGCCTCTTGCATCCCTGTGCATTGCAGCTGTCTCAGACCATGATGCTGCAGTGAAAGTGCTTTCCAGTTACTAACGTGCCAGGGTGTATTAAGAGTGACTAGCAAAGTATGTGGGACTTTGGACTCCCTAAATAAAGAAATTGAACCTTGAGCATAAAATTTATGTTGAATCCATCAGCAAAAGGTCACATATGCTGAGATCTAGAATAAAAATAGAAAAGATGAATGCATGCAGACATTTTCCCTCAGGTTGGGTGAAACGAGAATTAGGGATCATAGGTTTAGGGTGAAAGGTGAAATATTTAAGGGGAATCTGAGAGGAATATCTTCACTGAGAGGGTAGTGTGAGTGTGGAATGAGCTGCCTATGGAAGTGCTAGATGTGGGTTCAATTGCAACATTTAAGCTTGGATAGATACTTGAATGGGAGAGGTCTGGAGGGATATAGTCTGGGTACAGGTTGATGGGACTAGGCAGGCAATCATACACTAGATGTGCTGATGGGCCTGTTTCTGTGTTGTAGTACAGTACTCTATGACATTATAAGTGCTGGAAGAATGCATTAGACCTGGCAGCAACTATAATGAGAGAATCATAGTTACTGTTTAGACTCATTGACCCTTAATATAGGTCTAGTCGTGCCCCATGCAGATTACTGTGTCAGTTTGTGCTAGTTATATGCAGCTGCAGCTCCTGAACATTGATGACTGAGACCTCGCTATATAAAAAAACTCTAACAAATGAAAAGGAAAAGTGGATCAGAAAGATTTAAAAGGATATGGGGCAAAAGGGGGAAAATGGGATGAGCTTGGATGAGCATTTTGGTCAGCATGGACCAGATGGCCCAAACAGCTTGTTTTCATGCTGTATCGCTCTATGACTCTCTATTTAGATCTCCAAGAGGTCCACAACCTTGTCATAGGGTTTGGAGCCTTGCGTGCCTCAATGACCCAGAGAGCTATGTCAGCTGGAGTCAGGGCTCTGTGCTTTAGCTCTTGGCAGGGTCACCCCATGCCAAACAGGTCAAAGTGTAGAGGCCGGACTAAGAGAGGTCCACCTATCCTCCAGTTCAGTGGGTTCGGCTCAGGGCTAACAACCCTGACTGGTCAAACAAAATTATTACAGAAACAGCATTGAAGATTCCTTCTACATCTGAGTGCAACTGTATGGACAGATAGAGATGGAGAAACTTCAGTGGCTGTAAGTAAGTATTATACAGAGAGATACAGCACTAAGAAAAAGCCTTTGAGCACCCCCCCCCAAGTCTGCAATGGCCGTCAACTACTAATACTAGTCCTACATTAATCCTATGTATTATTCTTCTTACACGATCATTGGTTCCTCTCTGATTCCACCACTCATCTACACACTTTGGAATGTGGAAGGAGATTAGAGCATCTGGAGCAATACACACAATCACCAGGAGAATGTGTAGACTCTGATGCAGACGGGAGTTAAACACAGGACTCGAGTGCTGTGAGACATCAGCACCACCAGCTTCACCATGTGCTGCTGAGCATATTTGAAATGCCGGTGCCAGCTTTTATAATGAATATATATATTGGTGGCTTTGCTAAGATTACAACCACAAAGTGTAGGTAAGTGTTAAAAAGAATTGAAATGAAATTGTTGGGTATTCAAGAGAGACTAAGTTGTAGGAGTAGAGGAAACACAGGAAAGGAAGAATGGGATTGATGTGTTGCCTTGCTGGGAAATAGCATAGACTTAATGGGCCAAATGTACATGAGCAAATAAGTAAGTTCAGGAACAGAATTGATCAATAACACTGAACAACAAATTTTTTCAAAAAATGTTGCGTTGTCAGAATTTTTTTGTGTTTATGGTAGACCACTTGAAGCTGTACAATATAATTTCAGACTACTTGTATCACGTAAGAATTTGGAGAAACAAGAAATACACACAAAATGCTGGATGAGCTTGGCAGGCCAGGTAGCATCTATGGAAAAGAGTAAACAATCGATGTTTCGGGTCAAGACTTGTCATTGGGACTGGGAAAAAGAAATTAGAAATCAGAGTAAGAAGGTGGGGGTGGGGAGGAGAGGAAGAAGTACAAGGTAGTAGGTGATAGGTGAAATTGGGAGGGGGAGGGGGTGAAGTAGAGAGCTGGGAAGTAATTGGTGAAAGGGACGCAAGGCTGGAGAAGGGGGAATCTGGCAGGAGAGGACAGAAGGCCACAAAAGAAAAGAAGGGGAAGGAGCACCAGAGGGAGGTGATGAAAGGTAAGGAGGTAAGATGAGAGAGGGAAATGGGAATGGGGAATGGTGAGGGTGAAGGGGGGAGCAGGATTACCGGAAATTGGAGGAATCAACGTTCATGCAATCAGGCTGGAGACTATCCAGGTGGAATTATAAGGTGTTGCTCCTCCAACCTGAGTCTGGCCTCATCATAGCAGTAGAGGAGGTCATGAAATGACATGTTGGAATGGGAATGGGAATGGGAAGTAGAATTGAAATGGGTGGCCACTGGGAGATCCTGCTTTTTCTGGCAGATTGAGCATAGGTGCTCAGTGATGCAGTATCTCAATCTACGCTGGGTCTCGCTGATATACAGGAGGCCACACCGGGAGCACCAAATACCCTAACAGACTCACAGGTGAAGTGTGTCCTCAGCTGGAAGAACTGTTGGGGCCTTGGACGGTAGTGAGGGATAAGGTGTAGGGGCAGGTATGTCACTTGTTCTGTTTGAAAGAGTAAGTGCCAGGAGGGAGATCAGTGGGGGTGGGGGAGGGATGCGGGAACAACTGGACAAGGGAGTTGTCTAGGGAGTGATCCCTGTGGAAAGCAGAATGTGTGGGGGAGGGGAAGATGTGCTTGGTGGTGGCATCCCATTGGAGATGGTGGACGTTATAGAGAATTATATGCTGGATGTGGAGGCTAGTGGTAGGTGAGGGCAAGAGGAACCCTTTTCTTTGGTGGGTGGTGGGTGCATGGGATGAGGGCAGAGATGCATGAAATGGAGGAATTATGTGTGAGGGCAGCTTTGATGGTGGAGGAAGGAAAGCCCCTTTCTTTGATGAAGAAGGACATCTCATTGGCTCTGGAGAAACAAGAAATGAACTTTTGTTGAATATAATGCATTTAATTGCATAATGGTGTTGATACTCTGCAATAGTCAATTAATCTAAAAGATGTTTGTTATGATTTTCATTTGTACTCAGTTTCTGAGACATCTTGCTTAAGTATCTTACAATAATCCGCCAGCATTGATGGATTCCAGTTGCCCTGATAGCATTTCACCATGACAGCAATGCAATGTCCTGGAGAAATAGCATTCCTGAATACCTTCTGTGTAATTTTCTCTTGTCCCACCAGAAGTTCTTCGAATTGCCAGTTATTGGTGACCTGTTTGATTTGTGGACCAACAAAAATGCCTTCCTTAATCTTCGCATCAGTTATTCTGACTTGAATCATGAATTGAAATAGCAAATATAGGCGATTTGAAAAAAATGATGCGGGATAGGGAAAATACATGGTGATTTTCATGATCAGCAGCCCAAAATCCATAAGATGCACCCAACGGAATTCAGGAAGTAAACTCTTTAAGAGGTCATCAGCATGTTATGCCATGGTGATTCTTGGAGTTATCCCTGAAGTCCCATCACTCCTCTTACTTTCCTATAACTTTTCCTCTCTCACATGCCCATCTCTCCCAATTCTCCTGCTGCCCACCTACACTGGGAGTTAATAGTGGCCAAATAACCCTCCAGCAAGTCTTTGGGATGTGGGAGGAAACTAGAGCACCATGGATTCACAGGAAGAACATGTAAACATGACAGTGCCTCTACTTCCTTTGGAGACAGCATCCGAGACCATGATGGCACCTGGGTCACTGGAGCTGTGAGCAGCAGCACTAACTACTGCACCACCCTGACACCCTAGGGGTAGGGGACAAGAAACGGTAGTGCAGGGGTTAGATGATGCTATTACAGCTCGGGGCATCGGAATTCAGAGTTCAGTCCTGGCATCCTTTGTGAGGAGTTTGCACGTCGTATTCGTGGAATGTGTGGGTTTCCTCTGGGTACTCCAGTTTCATCCCACAGGTACCAGCTAGTAGGTTAATTGGTCATTGTAAATTGTCCCATGATTAGACTAGGGTAAAATTGGGGATTGCTGGTGGCGCATCTCAAAGGGCCAGAAGGGCCTATTCCACGCTGAATCCCTAAAACATCGTCGTAGCTATCCTTCGAGGTCGAGGATGATGGTCTTCGCTCTGAAGAAGTGGCCCATGGAGTGAAGAC
This sequence comes from Mobula hypostoma, assembly GCF_963921235.1. Classification (NCBI taxonomy): domain Eukaryota; kingdom Metazoa; phylum Chordata; class Chondrichthyes; order Myliobatiformes; family Myliobatidae; genus Mobula; species Mobula hypostoma. Next base: position 49,320,854 of record NC_086101.1, read on the forward strand.
ACCTGTGCGTGTATTTGTTTAACGTGTACTTGATGTTGCACTCCAAGAAGCACACGATACTTCACAAATCAACCAACTGATTCCAGTGGCGTGGAAACCACGATGATTGGAGCTGATGGATTTGTTGCAGCCTTCATCTGCCTTCACAGCCGTTGAGTTCGAAGTAACTTCATCCTCCTGTTCCACCGATGAGGTCTTGGTTGGATTGTTCTTTGTCAGGGACCTCACTCTTGACCTTCCTGCCATGGGTGACCCTACCAGGAGCATAGTTCCAGACAGCATTGCTCTCGGGATCACAGGACCACACAAGCTTCTCCACCACGACAAGGTAACAATCCACGGAGAAGATCCCTAAATAAAATATAAACTAAACTGGATGAAAAGGCTAAAACTACAGTGGTACATTCTGCAGGAACTTGGCAGAGTTTGTGCCATAGAGAAATTAGGGTTATGGGTGTCAGGAAGAAAGTGCGATTGAAGCCAAGGTTAGATCAGCTGTGAATCTGCTGAATGGCTGAGAAGACTTGATATTATTTAAAGTCACAAAGTCATCCAGCAAGGAAACAAGCCCTTTGGAAAATCTGGATCTGTGCTTACCATCGAGTAACTATTTACACTAAAGTAATACCCGTCACTTTTTTTTAACTTGTCCCACATTCCCATCAGTACCTGTCAGATTCTACCACTCACCTACATGCTGGGAGCAATTCTAGCCGAACAGGTTACGCGTATGTTGTGAGCTGAAATGTGTTAACTGAACAGGCAGTGGAAACATGTTCAGAGGTCACACATAAAAGCCAAAAGGATAGTTGCTTAAAAGGTGAAACTTACTGCGTCATATTTCTTTCCTAGAGAAGGCACGAGCTTGGTAGATTTTGGAAAATCAAACCGGAGATTCTGGAAAACAGAGATAAAAATGTAAACATGACAGTGCCTCTACTTCCTTCGGAGTTTGTGGAGTTTCAGCATGACATCAAAAACCTTGACAAACTTCTATAGATGTGTAATATAGAGGGTATTGAGAGGCTGCATCACGGCCTGGTATGGAAACATCGATGTCTTTGAATGGAAAATCTTACAAAATGTCGTGGATTCAGCCCAGTACATCATGGGTAAAGCCCTTCCAACCATTGAGTACATCTACATGAAATGCTGTCATAGGAAAACAGCAGAGATCATCAGAGATCCAGGCCTTGCTCTTTTCTTGCTGCTACCGTCAGGTAGAATGTACAATCGCCTCAGGACTCACATCACCAGGTTCAAGAACAGTTACTACCTCTCAACCGTCAAGCTCTTGAACAAAAGAGGATAACTACATTCATCTATTGAGATGTTCCCGCAATCAATGATCTCACTTTAAGGACTCTTTATCTTGTTATTTCACGCTCTCGTTATTAATTGCAAATTTTATTTATATTTGCATTTGCACATTTTGTTGTCTTCTGTGCTCTTGCTCTTTCATTGATCCTGTTTACAGTTGCTATTCTATAGATTTGCTGAGTGTTCCCGCGGGAAAAGAATCTCAGGGTTGTATGTGGTGACATGTATGTACTCTGAACTTTGAACTTTAAAACACTGGACATACTCAGCAGCTCAAGATATAAGAAACAGGGTTAACATTTCATGAGAAAAACCATTTGTCAGAACTGTTATGATAAATGGTCTTTAACCTGAAACTTTAACTCTGTTTCTTTTCCCACAAATGTGCCCAACCCCCTGAGTATTTCCAGCATTTTCTGTTTTTGGCTGGTCGATCTGGTACTTTCCTTTATCTTTTGCCAAGCTGTTTAAGGGGAACATTGGCAGGCGTTAAGTAACCCATACCTGTGGCAGCCAACAACCAGCTGTTTAAAAATTAGCTCCAAGGGCAGAGGGAACATAAAGGAGGATGCCTGTGTCGCCACCCTCTCCCCTGCACCATCCCAACACAACCTGATGAAGTCACCTGCCACAGATGACCCTACAGCACTGTGTAGGTGAACTTACCGGAAAGTTAGGGGTCACAGTTTGAGGTGCATAACATCAAAAGGCTGTAAACAAAACATGAATATAAAATTATTTAACTTGTAAAATATGAGTCCATCAGATATGATGAAAATATTGGACACCCTTTATTTTGGGAGCTTTAGCAACTTTTAAAGTTGAGCTTGTTGTTGCATTCATCAGTACGCGTATGCACAAGTGCAATGATAAACCTGCAGCAGCGTTGCAGGCACATTACATCAGATAAACAGCAATTCACAGCAAATAATATATTAAACATAAATTGTACACCATTTTTACAAGAAAGAATGTGATTGGAACAAAAAAAAATGATAAAACAAACCACATTTTCGTGCAAAGTGATCAAATTGGTCATAGATGCTGAGACAGTGATTAGTTGGTTTGAGAAATGAATGGTTGAAGGAAAGCAGTTGTTCTTAAACCCAGTGGTATGGGACTTCAGACTCCCAATGGTTGCAGTGAGAAGATGACATAGCTTGGATGATGGAGATCTTCAATGATACATGTTGCCTTCTTGAGGCAGTGCCTCACATAGACACTTCTGATGGTGGGGAGTGATGTGCCCGTGATGTTTTGGGCTGAGTCCACTACTCCCTTGTTTTCTGCCCCTTGGATTTTTTTGTTACTCTCATACATTAATCATTCTCCCAATTTGGGATCTTCAGTTTAAGTCAATGGCAGTGGTGTCACTTTGTGCATTTTTGACGTTGACATTGCACGGAGGTCAGTTGTGTCACCATGGCTTTTGAATGAAAGTATTCGCTCCAATATTGCAATGGATCATTTGCAATCACACAGAATTCAAAGCTAGTGTAATCTACCCTGCTTGTCAACTTCTGTCTGATTAATATCTCAAAATTTGTACCTTACAATCCATTTTCATGGACCTTCACTATTATGTGATTAAAAGCTTGTGAAAATGCTTGGACATTAATGCCAGTAGATTTGACTACTGATGGAAATTTCAGTAGATCGCCTTAAACTGGCCCATTGAGATTTGGAGTATTCTGCTGCCATGCGTCTGGCGTCACAACATGACCATGAGCGTGAAGTGCCCCTCTGGACGAGCCAGAGGCACCTGCACTTCCTTCACCTATGGAGCCGTGCAAGCTCACAATGCTGGTTTTAGTGAATTCCGGGGGGCGGGGGGGGAGGGGGTGCTGTGTAAGGTAATGTAATTGGGAGAAATGTACGTAATTCATCACCGCTGACATTGAGTTGTGGTTTTGCTTTAAGGGGCTGGTCGGACATGATGATGTTGTTACACAAAAGGTTTTTAGCGGGCTTTTGTTGTGCAGATTTTGGAGTTCAATAAGATGTATTATGGGTTTCATTAAACATAAAACTCATCACTTTGTTTAATTTGCCAAACTACACCTGCACTAGTCTCTTCTTACATCATTGAACATCAATTTGTATTTGCAAATGCTCTTGAGAGGCTTTTTATAACGCGCTGCCACAGAAAAGGTGCTATATAAATTAAGGTTACTGTTGAACTTGGCAAAACCGGCTATTGAAGATATATTATCCCCATATTCAAGCTGAAAAAGTCATTCTTCAAGGAACTGGTGATGTTAGCAGAGGTCTCCTACTGTGAAACAACAACGATAGACTGTTGAAATAATGGTTTAATTTCCTCTTTCTCGCTCTATTTTTGGCTACTGTTTAATTTCAATTTCTGCATTATTTTAAGTCACTCATTATCTGTTTTATTTTAAACTAGATTACTCCTCTGGTGCTTGCAGGGAATGAAATCTCTTGATGCTTCAAAAAGAGCTTGAGTTCAGAATTGGAAATGGAAGGAGCTGTTTGAATCCTGAGAAGACGATCAAGTTCTCTTCTGAAATTTTCCAGCCCACTTTTATATGGCAAACGGCTAGCCCTGGCTGTTGAAGGTCATTGTGCCCAAAGTTTTCTTTAAGGTTCAAGATTCAAATTTATTTATCATGTGTAAATCAAAACAGACATTCATTGCCCTGTCTAACTGTAATGGTTTTTCAGGATTGTACTTGTACTCCTCGGTTCCTCTGTTCTATAACGCATCCCAGGGTTCGCAGAGTGGGACGTTGTTGCAGAATGTGTAAAAAGAATATCAGAGACTGGGACATTCTTGTAGGTCCTGGCAGTAAATTCTTCATTAACTGATATCAGAGGTCTAACATTCTTGTTAAGTTCTCAGTAGTGCCAGGAAAGCCAGCTTTATCCTTGCAATGCGCTGAAACCTTTAATAGTGATACAAAGCAAAATTGTAAGAAGTGACATTTACATTAGTGACCTCAAAATAGTATCTTATATCCAGCTAGCATATAGTAGATGCCAGTTTCTCTTGAATCTATAAATATCCAAGTCACAATAAAATAGTTTCATTTCTGTAATTTTTGTGGGAGGTAAAACTGAACGGTTTAACCAGCCTTCTCTGCATTTTCAGCACACATTCATTGCCTTAGTGATTAGTCTTTTTCTTTGAGCTAACTATTTGATATTGCACTCCCACTGTGAGAGTTTCTCCTGCCAGAAGCCAGCATTAGAACGGCAGCATGTCAAGTACATTTTGCTAAACAATTAACTTAAATGCTAACAAAATTACATACGGCGCCAACTTTGGAAGAAACTCCCTTTTAGAAATGGGAAAGCAGAGAGTTACAGTATCAGTAATGTTTTCTCAGGCAGATCTTTCATGAACAATATGCCATTTTGACCCCTGGAGATATGACGGCAACATTTCCGTTTAGAATTTAAAATGTCTGCCAAGAGGCAAAGGAAAAGATATGTTTTACTCGTCTTTCACAGGACGCATGTGACCTGAATAATTCAGCTGATATGTCTCTTTTGCTGAATTGAAAAGTATCTGCAACAAACCATTTTTAATTGCTCATTTCTTTGAGAAAACAGTGTAAAACATTCTGTAAAGGTCAATGTGTTATGACAGACAGGGCTTCATTTGTCAGGCTTTGTTTGTGTTGGATAATTGGTGCACATTTCCATGCAGAATTTTACTTTGTTTTCTTCCCTGACTGAACTGTGAACAGACAAGAAGCAGCTTTCCTTACTTGCATACTTATTTATCTCAGTTCTCATACGAGAGTTGGACCAGAATGCCTGTTTTCAGGTTGTATAATTCTGAAACACTATGAAGGTCTAGGTAACAATCAATATATATATTTTTCCCGGTGAGATTTAACTTTGATATTGGTTTATTAATGCTACATGCAAAACTTCTTTTGCCTATTGAGCCACTGGCGTTTAGGGTAGCAATGAAGGTCCTCCATCTCTAGTGGCACTCATGGCTTCCTTCTTCATGTCAGTAGTTTCCTCTCTGTCTACTGTCAGTCACGCAAGTCCAGGTGGAGACTCAGTGATACTGCCGCATATAGATGTAGAAGGATTCTTCGTTGCTGTTTCTGTCGCAGTTTTGTTTGACCAGTTAGGGTTGTTAGCCCTAAGCTGAACCACCAAACCTGGAGGACCAGTGGGCCACTTTTAGTCTGGCCTCTACCATTTGACCTCTTTGGTAAGGGTGACCCTACCAAGAGCCAAATCATAAAAGCCCAGACGCCAGCCAGCATAGCTCTCTGGGTCATTGGGGCACGCAAGCCTCCAAACCATGACAAGGCTGTGTTCCTCTGGGATGCAATGAGAGACAATAAAAGAAAACTTTTGTTTGAATGCCACTCAGACATATCACACTGTACATAATTACATCAAAATAGTAGAAAGGAAACCAGAATGCAGAACATAGTGTTACCGATAGGACAATGTGCAGTGCAGGATGACAAATAACGTGCTAAGGCCATGGCACAGTAGGTTAGGAGATAACAGTTCATCTTTCAGCACGTGAAAATACCTCACTTGCAGACCCCAGTATATTCAGATTGGTGAAACATCTCCTCCACAATCTCCATCTTCACAGGTGCACCAAAGGGCTGTGTGCTTAGCCCCTAGCTCTCCTCGCTTTACACCTATGACTGTGCGGCTAAGTACAGCTCCAATACCATATTCAAGTTTGCTGTTGACACTGCTATTGTGGACCGTAATAAAGGTGGTGATGAACATGCAGGAGGGAGATTGAAAACTTGGCTGAGCAGTGACAACTCAATTTCAGCAAGACCAAGGAGCTGATTGTAGACTTCAGGAGAGGGAAACCAGAGGTCTATGAGCCAGTCTTCTTTGGAGGATTGGAGGTGGAAAGGGTCAGTAACTTTAAATTCCTGAGTGTTACTATCATAGAGGACCTGTCCTGGACCCATCATATAAATGTAATTGCAAAGAAAGCATGACAGCACCTCTACTTCCTTAGAAGGCCGTTGGAGATTTGGCATGACATCAAAAATCTTGGCAAACACCTATTGATGTGTAGTGGAAAGTGCATTGACTGGCTGCATTATGGCTTGGTAAGGTAACACCAATGTCTTTGAATGAAAAATCCTACAAAAGGTAGTAGATTTGGCCCAGTACATAGCAGGTAAAGCCCTCCCAACCATTGAGTGCATTTACATGAAACGCTTTTGTAAGATCCATCATCAAAGATCATCACCTCCAAGGCGATGCTCTTTTTTTGCTGCTGTCGATATCAGGTAGAAGATACAAGAGTCTCAGGACTCACACCATCAAGTTCAAGAACAGTTACTATCCTTTAACCATCAGGCTCAAAAGAACAAAAGAGGATAACTACACTATCTATTGATCATCTATTGAGATGTTTCGCATAATCAATGATCTCACTTGAAGGACTCCTAATCTTGTTACTTCATGCTCTCATTATTTATTGTTATTTTATTTATATTTGCATTTGCATTTGTTTTCTATGCTCTTTCTCTTTCATTGATCCTGTTTACAGTTACTATTCTATAGATTTGCTAAATATGCCCACAGGGAAAAGAATCTCAGGGTTCTATGTAGTGACCTGTATGTGCTCTGATAAAAATTTTCTCTTTGAATTTTGAAGTGTGTTCAAGAATCTGATAACCACAGGGTAGAAGCTGTCCTTGAGCTTGGTGCTATGTGCTCTTAAGCTTTTGTATCTTGTGCCCAAGGTGGAAGAAGAATGAATGCTCAAGGTGGGAGGGGTCCTTGATTAAAATATCTGCTTTCCTGATGCAACAGGAAATGTAGACAAGAGTTATGGAGTGCATGCTGGTTTGTGGGATGGATTGGATTATGCTCATGAATCTGCAAAATTTCTTGCAGTCTCAGGCAGAGCAGTTGCTATACCAAGCTGTGATGCATTTGGATTGAATGCTTTATATGGTGTCTCTGTAAAAACTGTTAGGAGTCGCTGGGGACATACTAAATTTCCTTAGCCTTCTGGGGAAGTAGAAGTATGGTATGCTTTCTTGGCTGGATCCTGACAAATTGGATCTGGAGGGCGGAGCTTAGTCATGATGGTGCTAAATGGGGACTCATTTGCTTTCATCTTCGGAAACAGCTCTGTTTCCATCTTTAATATCTCTATTTTTCCCTTTCAGGGTTCGTTTGAACACCCTGACCTGGAGTTATACGCTAACTTCGGTTCTTTGCGGGAATGGTTCCCACTCTCGGGATTTCACGACTGGCCGTTATTCCATGTGCCAAGGATGCAGCCTAAGAGCTTAGCTTGTCTTTGGAGGTCTGAGATCTCGTGGCTCTGGAGATGGGTGAATTGAAGTTCGGTGTCCCGGCAGGAGATTGGTGTGTTGTGGAAGTTAGACAATCTATGGCTGTGTGCCCAGAGACCTGACATCTTTAGGCACAGAGTTCGGAAAAAGCGATGCAATGGACTGTTAACATCGTAAACCAGTGAGTTGTTTGTTATGTCTCCCCTCTTGCTGTGAAATGGAGACATCTCTTTTTCCCTTATTAGAGAGAGAGAGAGTCTGTGGTATGTCAAATACTGGGTGAACAAGTAGTAGTCATAGTCATAGTCATACTTTATTGATCCCGGGGGAAATTGGTTTTCGTTACAGTTGCACCCCCATAATAGTTAAATAGTAATATGTAAATTATGCCAGTAAATTATGAAATAAGTCCAGGACCAGCCTATTGGCTCAGGCTGTCTGACCCGCCAAGGGAGGAGTTGTAAAGTTTGATGGCCACAGGCAGGAATGACTTCCTATGATGCTCTGTGCTGCATCTCGGTGGGATGAGTCTCTGGCTGAATGTACTCCTGTGCCCAACCAGTACATTATGTAGTGGATGGGAAACATTGACCAAGACGGCATGCAACTTAGACAGCATCCTCTTTTCGGACACCACCGTGAGAGAGTCCAGTTCCATCCCCACAACATCACTGGCCTTACAGATGAGTTTGTTGATTCTGTTGGTGTCTGTTACCCTCAGCCTGCTGCCCAGCACACAACAGCAAACATGATCGCACTGGCCACCACAGACTCGCAGAACATCCTCAGTATCATCTGGCAGATGTTAAAGGACGTCAGTCTCCTCAGGAAATAGAGTAGTCTTAGGAGTACTGCAAGTCTGTGTCTTTGCTGTTGCTTTGCTCATGCTTGAGTGCTTGGTGGTGGGTGCTGATGCTTTTTTTTTGGTGGTGGGGGAGGGGGGTCATTGTCTGCTGCTGCTTATCACAGGAGGGAGAGAGCTGGGGTGGACTGTGGGGTTCTAACATTTAATTGTCATTCATTCTTTGGGGGCATTCCTCTGTTATCATGAATGGTTGCAAAGAAAAAGCATTTTAGGGTGTATACTGTATACATTTCTCTGACATTAAATGTACCTTTGAAACCTTTGAATTGTTGACGATATTTATGTTTAGGAACTTGAAGCTCTTAATCATCTTCACCTCAGCACCATTGATACAGACAGAAACATAGCCACCTCCTGAAGTCAATAAACACCTTCTTCATCTTACTAGTATTGAGGGACAGGTTGTTCAGAATCAACACCAGATTTATTCTCACTGACATACAGTATGTATTGAAATTTGTAGTTTTGTGGCAGCATTGCAATGTAAGACATAAAAAATTATTGTAAGTTATAATAAAAAGCTAAACATTTAGTCTCAAAGAGTAATAGTGAGGGAGAGTTCATTGCTTCATGGACCGTTCTGAAATCTTATGGCGGACTGGAAGAAGCTGCTCCGAAAACATTGATTGTGCATCTTCAGCCTCCTGTACCTCCTTTCTGATAGGAGTAATGAGAAGATGTCATGTCTCATAATGATGGATGCTGCCTCCCTGAGGTACCACCTTTTGAAAATATCCTCAGTGGTGGGATGATTTGTGGCCTCGTTGGAGTTGCTGAGTTTACAGCCTCTTGTGGTCTTGTGCATTGGAGCCTCCATGTAATGATGCAACCAGTCAGAACTGCTGAAATTTGTTACTCTTTGCTGAAATACCAAATCTCCTCGAGCACCTAGCGAGGTACAGCCCCTGATATTCCTTCTTCATGATTGCATAAATATGTTGGGCCGAGGAAAGATCCTCTGAGAGGCTGACAACCAGGAATTTAAAACCACTCATATCTTCCACTGCTGAGCCCTCACTGAGGACTGATGTGCTTTCTCCTGCCTTCCTCCTCCTGAAGTCCATCATGTGCTCCGTTTGAGATCTGGTCATCTTGGCTGGATCAGTGGTGTCACCTAGAAACTTGTAAACAGAGGCAGAGCAGAGTTTGGCTACGCGATCATGAGCATATAGGGAGCATAATAAAGGGCCGAGGATGCAGCCTTGTGGGGGACCAGTGCTGAGGATAATTGTGGAGGAAGTGTAGTTGCCTATCCTTAATGATTGCAGTCTGTTGGTTGGGAAATCAAGGATCCAGTTACAGAGGTAGGTGCCAAGTCTTAGGTGTGGGAGTTTGGAGAACAGTTTGTTTGGATAATGGTGTTGAAAGAGAGATGTAATCAATAAATACGTAGGAGTCTGCCACGGGTGTCTTTGTTACTCAGATACCCCAGAGATGAGTGTTGGGCAGGGAGGGAGTGTCCATGGTGGATCTGTTTAAGTGGCAGGCAAATTGTAGTGGGTTGAGATTGTCTGGGAGGCTGGAGATGATGTATTCTATGACCAGCCTCTCAATGCACTTCACAATATGAGGCTACCTGACAGTGGTCATCAGGGTGGTTACATTATTTTTCTTTGTCATAGGGATGATGTTGTCTTCTTAAAACAGGCGGGAATCCCAGACTGAAGTAGTAAGAGGTTAAAGGTGTCAGAAAGTACTGACACAAGCTGGTCTCTTCAGGATTTGAGGACATGACCAAACTGAGCCAGATACTTTCCAAGGGTTCACTCTGATATCTGCAATGGTGACTGTGGGTGTAGTTGCATCAAAGGTTGTCAGGGTAGGTGGTATTATTTCATTGACCTTCAGTCTGAATTGAGCGCAGAATTCATTGAGCTTGTTGGGGAGGGATGTTTTGTTGCTAGCAATACTGCCTGACTTTGCTCTGTAGCTATTTATAGTGTGCAAGCCTTGCCATAGTCGTCAGCTGCTCTGGGTCTCTAGCTTGTCTGGTATTGTTTCTTGGCATCTCTGATGGTTTTGCAAAGGTCATTCCTAGATGTCCTGAATAGTCAGGGTAATCCACCTTGAATGCCTAAGACATGGACTAGTAGAGCGTGTACTTCTCAGTTCATCCATGGTTTCCATTTGGGGAATACACAGGTTGACTCTTTGGCATACAGTCCTCTGCAGTCTATACTTAATGATGAAGTTATTTCTTAACCAGTAAAAACAATTTACATCAATGTACATAACTTGGCCGCATACAATTAAGTTTATGCTCTAAGACATAAAGACACAGTTCACATTATCAATAACATAGTATATCTTAAAATACTGTAATAGAATCCATTTTCTGGTTTTTCTGCACTTTTCTGTTTCTGGGGTCAAGAGGAGATACGAATTTCTTAGCCTTTTTTTGCTGATTGCTGCAGGGTAAGATGTTCTGACTTCATTATCTCCCTGATACTGCCTTGTCATCTTCGACATAGATGGATTTTTGTTTCCATTTTTCTTCCTTCATCAAAAGCTATTTGTATTTTGAATATTTTGCTGTCATCTTCATTTGATGTTCCTGGAGACAATACAGGATAGGCTGAATCCTTCGATCTCCTACATAGTCTCTTGCTTGCCATTCTCACTGTGAGGAATAGTGGCCTTCCATTCATGGGATGACTCATATTGCCCTGGTGAAGTTAAGAAGTTAAGACCAGCTTCGATAGGTTTTATGTTGGGTCTGATCATCCTCAGCCTGATGCCAGAAGTACCCATGTATTCACCAATAACATGATCCAGTTATGATAGCCGGTTGAACTAAGTCTCCACCCCTGCAAAGTGGAAAAGGTCACTTAAGAGCATTGGTGGCAGATCCTAACGATGCTTGGATAGCTTGTTGGGGTCAAAGGCCTTTGAATTGTTTTGAAAAATGTTCAAATAGGCTTAAATAAAGAAAAATAAAGTTTATGTTCTAGAACTTCTTAATTTGGAAGCAGATACGCTAGCGACATTTAAGAGGCATTTGAATAGCTGCATGAACAGGCAAGGAATGAGGAGGTATAAAGGTCACATTATTTTTATCAGCATTGGCTGGCATAAAGCGAAGGGAATGGATAAGAAATGCAAAGAGTCAGATGCACTGAGAGCACAGTGGGTCAGGGCAATAGGCTCTGGTCACCACCTGGGGCAGGAGTTACCCAAAAGGAGAGCTGCTGCAAGACCTAGATTTCCTCCTTAAATAGGATGCAGCTGAGGCTGATCAAGTACTTTGCTGAATTCCAATCTATTTCTCTGGATTCCCCAAGGCATTAATACTGGAAAATAGGGAAAATTGCATGATCCATGCAACTTACACTCAGTCCCGTTTTCCGTGACAATTAAAGTTTTGTTGTAGTTGAACCACTTAGGTCACCAACGACCCTGAAATGGAACATGCCATGGAAGGGTCTATGAAGATGGCGCCAGCCAACAATGAATCCTGGGGTGACGTCTTCCAGATAGCAAATCTTTTAAATTACTTCAGTTTTTCTCCACCTTCTGCTTGTTCATTTTGTATTGTTTGAGTTACGGAAACGGTTGGCACCTGTGGTGTACAGTTTGGATCTCGGTCAAAGGATCCAGAGCTATGCTATGTCCAGAGAGCTGCCTCATGGAGATCAGAGACAAAAACCCCAAAGAGGGCCAGGAACACAGGCTGACTTGTGGAATGAACCAGAGATGGGATGTGGGGTCACGAACTGCTCTATCTCGATGTGGCGAGGAAGATTAAAGCATCGAAGTGAAGGCGATTGGACCCGGTCAGTGATCGCTCGCAATGGGGCCAGGGGGTCAGTGATCGCTCCCAACAGAGGTCAACGTTTGGACGTCAGTTCTGAGTCACTGAAGGACTGTTCGATGTTCTGCGATTTATGTGATTATTGGGCTCTATATTGATCTCCTTCAGTTTTTTGGTGTTTTCTTTCTTGCGGCCGATTGGCGGGTGGGTGATCTGTAAGATCTTTATGTGTGGGTGGGGGAGGGAAAGGGGTCTTTGAAGCTACTGTCGCTGCTCCTTTTTGTGAGCAGGGGGGTGGATTGTGGTTTTTTTTCTGTGGAGGAGGGGATGGGGATGGGTTGCTATTGTTGCTGTCTTTTTTTCTGTGAGTGATGGTGTTGGGGGGCGTATTGTTGCTGTTTATTTCTGCGGGGAGGGGGTCAGGAATTGTTTTTGTTGCTGTTTATTTCTGTGGGGAGGGTGTTGGGGATTGTATTGTTGCTGATTATTTCTGTGGGGAGGGGGTCAGGAATTGTTATTGTTGTTTTTTTCTGTGAGTGAGGGGGTTGGAATTGTACTGTTGCTGTTTTTTTTTGCGGGGGAGGGGGTCGGGGATTGTATTTGTTGCTGTTCTTTTTCTACGGATGAGGGGGCTGGGGATTGTTATTGTGTTTTTTCGATGGAGGAGGGTTCGGGGACTGTATTGTTGTTGTTTTTTCTGTGGAAGGGAGTCAGGGATTGTTATTGTTGTTTTTTTTGCGGAGGATGGCGTCAGGGATTATATTGTTGCTGTTTTTTTCTGTGGGGGAGGGTGTCAGGGATTGTTATTGTTGTTTTCTTTCTGTGGAGGAGGGGATCGGGGATTGTCATTGTTGCTGTTATTTTACTGCAGGGGGTCAGGGATTGTTATTAGAAACATAGAAATGTAGAAACATAGAAAATCTACAGCACAATACAGGCCCTTTGGCCCACAAAGTTGTGCCGAACATGTCCCTACCTTAGAAATGACTAGACTTCCCCATAGCTCTCTATTTTTCTGAGCTCCATGTACCTATCCCAAAGTCTCTTTAAAGACCCTATCATATCTGGCTCCACTGCCGTTGCCGGCAGCCCATTCCACGCACTCACCACTCTCTGCGTAAAAAAACGTACCCCTGACATCACCTCCGTGCCAACTCCCCAGCACCTTAAACATGTGTCATCCTGTGGCAACCATTTCAGCCCTGGGAAAAAGCCTCTGACTATCCACACGATCAATGCCTCTCATCATCTTATACACCTCTATCAAGCCACCTCTCATCCTCCATCGCTCCAAGGAGAAAAGACTGAGTTCACTCAACCTGTTTTTATAAGGCATGCTCCTCAATCCAGGAAGCATCCTGGTAAATCTCCTCTTCACCCTTTCTATGACTTCCACATCCTTCCTGTAGTGAGGGGACAAGAACTGAGCACAGTACTCCAAGTGGGGTCTGACCAGGGTCCTATATAGCTGCAACATTACCTCTCGGCTCCTAAATTCAATCCCACAATTAATGAGAGCCAATACACCGTATGCCTTCTTAACCACAGAGTCAATCCGTGTAGCAGCTTTGAATGTCCTATGGACTCGGACCCCAAGATTCCGCTGATCCTCCACACTGCCAAGAGTCTTACCATTAATACTATATTCTGCCATCATATTTGACCTACCAAAATGAACCACTTCACACTTATCTGGGTTGAACTCCATCTGTCACTTCTCAGCCCTGTTTTGCATCCTATCAATGTCCCGCTGTAACCTCTGACAGCCCTCCACACTATCCACAACACACTCAACCTTTGTGTCATCAGCAAACTTATTAACCCATCCCTCCACTTCCTCATCCATGTCATTTATAAAAATCACGAAGACTAAAGGTCCCATAACAGATCCCTGAGCACACCACTGGTCACTGACCTCCATGCAGAATATGACCCATCTACAATCACTCTTTGCCTTCTATGGGCAAGCCTGTTCTGGATCCACAAAGCAATGTCACCTTGGATCCCATGCCTCCTTACTTTCTCAATAAGCCCTGCATGGCCTTGCCAAAATGCCTTGCTGAAATCCATATACACTACATCTACTGCTCTTCCTTCATCAATGTGTTTCGTCACATCCTCAAAAAATTCAATCAGGCTTGTGAGGCACGACCTGCCTTTGACAAAGCCATGACGACTATTCTTAATCATATTATACCTCTCCAAATGTTCATAAATCCTGCCTCTCAGGATCTTCTCCATCAACTTACCAACCACTGAAGTAAAACTCACTGGTATAAAATTTCCTGGGCTATCTTTACTCCCTTTCTTGAATAAAGGAACAACATCCGCAACCCTCCAATCCTCTGGAACCTCTCCCGTCCCCATTGATGATTCAAAGATCATTGCCAGAGGCTCAGCAATCTCCTCCTTCGCCTCCCACAATAGCCTGGGGTATATCTCATCTGGTCCCAGTGACTTATCCAACTTGATGCTTTCCAAAATCTCCAGCACATCCTCTTTCTTGATATCTACATGCTCAAGCTTTTCAGTCTGCTGCAAGTCTGCACTACAATCACCAAGATCCTTTTCCATAGTGAATACTGAAGTAAAGTATTCATTAAGTACCCCTGCTATTTCCTCCGGTTCCATACACACTTGCCCACTGTCACACTTGATAGGTCCTATTCCTTTACGTCTTATCATCTTGCTCTTCACATACTTGTAGAATGCCTTGGGGTTTTCCTTAATCCTGCCCGCGAAGGCCTTCTCATAGCCCCTTCTGGCTCTCCTAATTTCCTTTTTAAACTCCTTCCTGTTAGCCTTATAATCTTCTAGATCCCTAACATTACCTAACTCTTTGAACCTTTTGTAAGCTTTTCTTTGCGAATTTTGTCTCTGTTGCTTTTTCATGTGTATTTCATGGCTATCTGGAGAAGATGACTATCAAGTTGTATTGTACATGCATACTTTGACAATAAAATGAACCTTGAACTTTAAGAAAAGCTCAAATTTTACAAAAAATGAAGGAAAAAAAAACAGAAGAAGCATTGATCTCCTCACCCATAGTCCTGCTTCTCGTTGTTTATTACACGATAATACCATGTTGCCCACTCACCACCGTGTTATCACTACCTTCCATAGTCCACAATCCACATCACAAAAACGTATCTGCTAGGCTGTCTCTCTAACCACATCATCAGCCCAATAACAGTCCCTCTTCCCCAGTCTCAACCAGTCTCTCATCTGACCATGGCTCATGCCTGTTATTTCTCTCCAAATCCCTTTGAAACAGGTATCAAGGGTCTCAGCAGACATTATAATGGCCTCATCATTGAATCCTCTTCAGGTCAGTCAGGAGCTGCAACAGGACAGGTTTCATCGCTCTCGAATCCAGCAATAACCAGTGCTGGGGTGCTCTAATCAGCAATAGAAATAAGGATTGGTAAGCTCGTGAAATGTCTGCTGACGTGTAGTTACCCATTTCAAATTTTAGCTTGATGTCTCAATTACACTGAGGAACTCAGGTCAGTGTTTTCTTACATTAACCTTTTTTGTGATATGAGACCCATAGATTCGTGAAGGAAATTGGAATGTGCTGAATATAAAATCGGACTCGGGGTGCTGTGCTGCCTGGTGAGACAGAGGCTGGTTCAGAATCAGAATCGCAATCACTGACATATGTCATGAAATTTGTTGCTTTATGCCAGCAGTACAGTGCAAGACAAAAAAATATATAATTTACAGTCAATTAATAAACAAATAAAAAATAGGTATAGATACAGGAGTCTTAGATTTCACACCACCAGGTTCAGAATCAGTTATCAACCATCAGCCTCCTGATTTAGTGTGGTTAACTTCGCTCACCTCAGCACTGAACAGATAAACTGAACATAACCTGTGGACTTACTTTCAAGGACTCTACAACTCGTGTTCTCTGTATTACTTTTCCTTTTGTATTTGTACAGTTTATCTTACTTTGCACATTGGTTGCTTGTTCGTCTCTGTGTGTAGCTTTATTTATTGATTCTATTATTTTTCTTTCTTCTACTGTGAATGCCTGCAAGTAAATGAATGTCAATACAGCATATGGTGACATAAAAAGTTTAAAGTTCAAAGTAAAATTTATTATCAGAGTACATACATGTCACCGCATATAACCCTGAGATTCCTTTCCCTGCGGGCATACTCAGCAAATCTATAGAATAGTAACTGTAAACAGGATCAATGAAAGAGCAAGAGCACAGAAAACAATAAACAGTGCAAATGCAAATATAAACAAATAACAATAAATAATGAGAGAAAGAAATTATAAGATAAAGAGTCCTTAAAGTGAGATCATTGGCTGCAGGAACATCTCAATAGATGAGCATAGTTATCTTCTTTTGTTCTAGAGCCTGATGGTTGAGGAGTGGTAACTGTTCTTGAGCCTGGTGATGTGAATCTTGAGGCATTTGTAGCTGCTAACTGATGGCAGCAGTGAGAAAAGAGCGTGGCTTGGGCAGTGAGGATCTTTGATGGTGCTGCTTTCATACAAATGCATTTCACGTAGATGTGCTCAATAGTTGGGAGGGCTTTATCGATGTTGTACTGGGCTGAATCCACTACCATTTGTAGGATTTTCCATTCAAAGGCATTAGTGTCTCCATATCAGGCTGTTATGCAGCCAGTCAATGCACTTTCCACTACACATCTATCAAAGTTTGTCAACGTTTTTGATGGCATGCTGAATGTCTGCAGACTCCTAAGGAAGTAGAGGGACTATTGTGCTTTTTTTGCAATTACATTAATATGATGGGACCAGGACAGGTCCTCTGAGATAGTGACACACAGGAGTTTAAATTTACTGACCCTCTCCACCTCTGCTCCTCCAATGAGTACTAGCTCATAGACCTCTAGTTTCCCTCTCCTGATATTGACAATTGGTTTTGCTGACATTGAGTGAGAGGTTGTTGTTATGACACCTCTCAGCCAAATTTTTAATCTCCCTCCTGTATGTTGATTCATCACTTCCTTTGATACAGCCCACAGCAGTGGTGTTGTCAGCAAACTTGAATATGGTGTTGGAGCTGTACTTTGCCACACAGTCATAGGTGTAGAGCTAGTAGAGCAGGGGGCTAAGCACACAGCCCTATGGTGCACCTGTGCTGATGGAGTCTGTGAGAAGATAATTTTGCCAATCCTGCGAGAGAGGAAATCCAGAATCCAATTGCACAAGGGAGTTTTGAGGCCCAGGTTTTGGAGTTTGCTGATAAGTTTTGAGGGAATGATGGCACTAGATGTTGAGCTGTAACCAACAGAGCTGACCTGACGTTCGTTCCTGGGTTAGGTGAAGAGCCAATGAGATGACACCTGTAGATCCATTGCTCCGGTAGGCAAATTGAAACGGATCCACGTTACCACTCAGACAGGAGCTGATATATTTCAACACCAGCCTCTCAAAACACTTCATCCCTGTGGATGAAAGTGCCACCGGGCGATAGTAATCGAGGCAGTTTACCATGCTCTTTCAGGGTGCCAGTACAATTGAAGCCTGCTTAAAGCAGGTGGGTACCACATGCTCTCGAAGCAAGAGGCTGCAGATATTTGTGAATGCACCAGCCATTTGGTCAGCACAGGTCGCTAGTACTTGGCCAGGTACTCCACCCAGACCGGATGCTTTCCTTGGATTCACTCTCTTGAAGGCAGCCCGCACGTCATCTTCTGGTATTCAATCCAAAGGGTCATCAGGAGATGTGGGGGCGGGTGGTGGTTTCCCCCTGTTCTGGTGGTCAAAGCAAACTTAGAAGGCATTGAGCTCATCTGGAAGCAAAGCTCTGCTGTCTCCCATATTGGTAGATTTAACTTTATTTAAACCCTGCCACAGCTGTTGAGAATCCCTCAGTGATTCCAGTCCAGTCTGGACTCTCCACTCCACCCGTGAAATGGCTTTCAGGAGATCTTGCCTGCACCTTTGGTAACATTCTTGATCTCCAGACTTGAATGCCTTTGATCAGGCCTTCAACAATTTCCAGATTTCATGGTACATCTAGGTATTCTGGTAGGGGGTAGCGGGGGAGCCTGAACGATTTCATTGAGATATACTCTGCTGCAGGTGCTTTACTAAAGTTTGTTACAACCCTGGTGTAGTCATTCAGATCCTCAGATGAACATTCCAACACAGCCTAGTCCACTGACTCAAGGCAATCCTGTAACCATACACTGTACGTATTTAGATAACTTTGAAGCTTGAACAAAATTTTCCTTGCTGTGACACACACCAGCCATAACACTTCACTCTTATTATTCGGTGACCAGGTAGTTAATGTTGAATATTACCCTCCTTATCCTGAATGCAACAAGCAAGCATTAACAAGCAAGGAGTTTCACTGGGGTTGGTGCAACAGGGTCAGTGGGTGATGAATTGACAAGAAACCAGGGAACAAGTGCCTGTCTGTAGCAAACATCAGAAGCTTCATTTTGTGTTTGTTCTACAGGGAAATTCTTTTAAAGAGAAAACATAAGCTCAGAACAAAATGAAGGAAAGTACATCTTTCAAAAATAAATATGTTTGTGTACCTAAATTAAGCTGAAAAAATGCAGCACAGAATAAGATTTTCTCTAAGGTATTAGGTAAGATATTTGACTCATTCACTAAGTAGCATAATGAATGATTTATCACACTCCCCGCAACAGTAAGTCCACTATGGTCAATTAATATATTTTGCACCCATCCCTTGCCTTATTAGCTCTCTGCTAATCTGGCATGCATCACGGTGATTCATTCACCGAAGATTTATTATTACTCAGGCTTGTAGCATGAAGCTTATCAGAGAAATATTGTTTTTGATAATGGAGTTATGTTAGTAAGTGACACAACTAATGGACTTGAGATGACCAATTAATAAGAAAATTGATCTTTGAGTTTTGTTTTCTGCGGTCAGTGACAATTCACCACAACCGATGTAGGTATTATTCAAACTCTGTTAATTGTGCTTGCCCCTTGGAGATTTTTAATTAATTATGTTCAGAACAAAATAATTTCTTGTAGGGCATTTCCTTTTTAACTTGGTTATTCTGCTTGCTATTTTGTTTAGTTTCTCTTGAACACTACATGGTCTTGGCCTGAAACATTGATTGTTTATTTATTTCCATAGACCCTGCCTGACAGGCTGAGTTCCTCCAGCATTTTATATGTGTTGTTCTGGCTTTCCAGCATCTGCAGAATCACTTGTGTCAATGAATAGTTATTTACAGTGAGGAAATCAGAATGATTTCCATGACTATGCATTGTTCTGTGACCTTTCTCAGTTCTTCAAGCTTCTCAAGATCTCTGGGCTCATCAAGTTCATAAATGTCCCCAATTTTCATCTCTGCTTCACTTATATTGGCCCTCTTTAAAGCTCTTTGCCTCTCTGTCTTCCTGTCATGTCATAAAACTCCCCTTATGATCCATTACTCAATTGGTTCTTTTGTTAATTGATATTATCCAGTGTCAGGACAACAGGAGCAGGAAATATTTATTTTTATTTGTTTATTGAGATATGGCACACTTGGCCCTTCCACCCAGCGAGACCCTAATTTAATCCTAGCCTAATCACGGGACAATTTACAATGACCAATTACCCAACTAACCAGCATGTCTTTGGACTGTGGGAGGAATCCAAAGCACCTGGACGAAACCCACGTGGTCACAGGGAGAACATACAAACTCCTTACAGGTAGTGACGAGAATAGGATACTTGGCCTTTCAATTCCTACTTTATCATTTTGTATGATCATGACTGATTTTTTTACTTAACTTCAGTTACTGCACTAAAGCATATCCCTGTTTCTTTTTTGGTATTCTAATACCTTTCAGTTTCTTCCCAAATCTTTCCCCACTTCAGCTCCTAAATGACTGACAGAACATATGGCCTGTAATTCTAAACTCTTCATGATCTACCTTGTGGAGCTCTTCAAGAATCATTTATATATTTCATTCATCACTTTTTATACAATGGACTCCTCATTTTTTTTCCAAAACCCAGTCAATATTAACTCAATGTATTCAATCCTTCCTTGTATCTTCAGAATTCAGATACCTAAATGAGCAGGACATGGAAAGAAATGGAATTAATACAGACAAGTAGGATTAAAATACCCCCACCCCGTCCTATGGCCAGCACCTGATGGCCCAGGGCAATCTGCTATGATAGTCTGCAATTAACTGATCCAAAATGTTATGGGAAGGAACCCAGCATCTCTCCTTGGGGCCAGAACCCTCCCAGTCCATGAGGTCTGTGTACTGTACTTTGACATGAACAAAATGAGAGTCTAGCAGTAGCTGAGCTGTGCAAACTTGTTGACTGTCAACATAATGAGGAGGTGGAGGGAATGTTGAGGCTTTCTTCTTGCTCAATACCTCCAGCAAATCCAAATATTCTAGAGGTACTCTAGACAACTTGGTTAACTTAGAGTCTAATTCTGAGGAGTCAGAAGGCAAATCAGGACTTACAACGAATAACTTGGCATAATTCTCAGCCTGGCATCTCAGAAAATGTGGGCTGACATATTAGAACCATTAGAAAGACAGTTATAATGGTAAAGTGTTGAACAACCATGAATGGTGCCAGTAGTCCAATTAATATACGGATTAAGGAAAAATAACTACCGGTAACCAAGGATTAGGGGAATATCTGAAGGTTAAGTAAGGTGGAATCAAATCATCACCTTGTGCATACCAACCACTAACTTGAGAGGAATGCAAAGATCAGAAACTTGTCCAGGTCCCAACAGTCTCCTGTCTATGACCTTGGTAGTGAGTGGCTGGTTGAGACGTAATTTATGAATTTGGATCCTGTTGGCCAGTTCAAGATCCAAAAAAACTCCCCACTGAACCAGTCTACCAATGCCCCAAGAGAGTGTTGATGTTCACCCCAAGGGAAGGTAGCACCACTTCAGAATTCTTTGAAATAGGAGTGAGACTATGAGCCGTCACAGTTCTTACCCTCACTGGATGGTCAGGACAAGCGACTCGAAAATGACTAGCCCTACCACAGTAAAAGCAGCTCTTCTGCTACACACATCTCTCACACTCTGCTGGGGAGAGCTGGGTTCTTTTCAGCTGCATGGGCTCTTCTGGTGAAGACTTTGAAGACCTGGGCAGAGCGTTAAATTGTGGAACGGGAGGAGCCATTGGATGATTTTGAGAATCAGCTCTGTGGCTGAACTCGCCACACCTCTTCCTCCTTTTCTTGGGCATGCAATTATGAATTCTAATAGCTATATCCATAAGGGCCTCCAAATCTTGTACTGGGGTCCAGGTCACTAGATCATCCTTGAGTTTGTCATTTAATTCCCTCTGAACCAGAGCAAACAAAGCCTTCATGTTTCACCTGCTCTCTGCTGCCAAGGTCTGGAACTCATTTGAATAGTTAGCAATGGATTGAGCCACCTGATACAAACGGAGGAGTCTGCTGGTTGCCCTTGGACCCCTTGGTGGGTGAAAGAATAGTGTCCTCATAGTTCTTAAAAATAAATTGATATCGAAACACACAGGAGATTCTTTCTCCCAAAAGGCTGCAGCTCATGAAAGGTTCCTGCCTAAAAGGGGGAAAATTATGTAAGCCACCTTACTCCTGTCTGAGGGGAACTTAGTGAGTCTTAATTCGAATGCTAGAGAACAATGATTTAAGAAGAAGACAGCATGACTTGGAATCTCCATTGTACTGCTCCAGGGGTGATAGGTTAATAGACCTCTCACAGTAGTTCAGGGCAAATATAGCAGAACCCTCAGGTGAATGCTTGGAAATGGAGTCCATCCCTGAAGAACGTAAATCTTGGCCACCAGTTTCAGAGCCTTTTTGCAATGATGCTAATATCTGCTGGAGTAAGTGTTCATACCGTCCCACTCCCTCCCCTTGGCAGGTCAATGTGTAATGTGATTGATCCAATAATGCTAGTATCTCCTGGAATAAATGTTCATCCCATCTACCTGTCTCTCTTTGGTAGGTCAATGTCATACATAATCGATCAAGCTCCATTGGGTCCATGATGGCTGAAATGAGATCTTCAGGTAAACGAACTAGGCATGGAGTGAACTCAAGACTTGAAGGTCCAGAAAGTAATGACAAGAATTTGTTCAAAGAACATAACAGGAGAATAACAAATGACTCAAAGCATACTTATATGAGAGGATAAAATACACACAACGTTAGTTCACTCAGAACCTAAATTTGGGTCTCAGTGATGAACGCCAGTCATGACAACCTTAAATAGTGTATACGGTATGGGAACCCCGTCCAAATCAAAATCAAAACTCAATAAACCAAAAAAAATAGTATACATGAGGAACCCGATTATAAAAACAAGCAGCACAAAAAACAGAAGGAAAATTTAATAACTCAAGCAATCACTTAACAATTTCTTGGTAAACAAATCAGTGGCGTTCAGGTGTGACGGCACATCGAGGCCTGACGCTCTCTGTTGCCCCATGCTGGTCTGAAAAGTTCATGACATGATTCTATGGAACTAAATTCCAGAGCAAAGCTCAATATATTTGGCTACGTATTTAATGAGAGTGGCCAAGAATGAAATTCCATTCCATGAGTTCTGTTCAAAAATTTCTATTGACTCTATCTAATCATTTTATGATATTATAAATGTCATGCAACTATGTCCCCAAATAATAGATTGTAACATTTCTTTGTATAGACTACTGACTACATTTTCATCCAAGCTACAAATACAGGCGATATGGTGAAAGAATCAAAATTTAGTTTGGCACTTGATGCAGAAACTACTTGTAATATTTTTCTAATTAGAGAATGCTTTCTTTATCCTTCCTTTCACTGTCCCACATGTGAGCCAATTCACAACCTGTGTGATAAGTTTACATCCAACTTTGCTACTTTTAATTTTGTTAACAATCACTTGTGCAGAAGCTTAAAGGAGTTCGATAGTAAAAAATAGGAACTAATTTTGGATAATGGAGCAGCTAATATATTCAGTATTTCTGCCATGCTTGAAGATCTGGTTCTCTGCAGAATAGAAGGTCCAAGTGTACCTCAAGTGCCTGCAGCTTTCTTAGCAATGGTGTGCAAATTTCTCCCAAAAAATTTTTAAGCAATGATCGGTCTCTGTAGTGGATTTTGAGTGCATGGAAAATCTCCTATATAAAGCAGATAGTCAATGGGAAAACTGATCCCTTCATTTAGGAATTGAACAAAAATTGCAACAAAGTGCTGGAAATACTCAGCAGGTTAGTCAGTATTTGCAGAAAGAGAAATATAATTAATGGTCCAGGTTATATTCTGGTAAGAAGGTGGTGCATTTGGATGCAGAGGCCTCTCAGGTGCCAACCAAACGTGTTTTTCTCTGTATTAAAAGTGTTTTTTATGATTGAAAGCCTATACTGTGCTCCAAGAACTTTGGGTACAGAAGGTCTACTGCAACAGAGAGCTGCTCACTGATCAGTGTAGCTGGCCGGTGTATCGATGGAGCCAGTCAGCGAGTCGGAAAAGGACGCGACCAATGAGTTGGATTGGGTTTGGAGTGTAACTCACCTGGGTGCAAACCATGTTGATACCTGCTACCCAAAGCCATCGGATTTGGTGTGTGAAGGTAGCATGCCGTGGATGATTTTCTTGGATGGTTCTCTTGCAATCGCAGCCCCTGTTGGACATTGAAAATGCAAGGTGCCTCAGGTCTGTTTCCCTTGCTTGGTGGAGAGAAGGTGGCATGGGAGCTGTTTAGCCTCAGTTGTAACAAGGGCTAGGCTTCAAGCCGAGGGCTTGCCCGCTGCTGCAGTTCAGGTGAGGAGATGCTGAAGGCAGTGCAGTGTGCCGTTTGTGATCGGTTGGGATGATGGCTTCTCCCATAGTTGCTTCTTTCCAGTGTTTGATCAGTGGAATGACAGAGTGAATTACTGGGAACTATACCATCAATTTGCCGCATATGTCGCTCAGGGTCTTAGATTATTTATGGGTTTATTTATGTGTTTTTACGTGTTTTTTTTTTGCTTGCTATTTTGAATGTGCTGTGTATGTTTTGCACCTTGGACCCAGAGGAACACTGTTTCGTTAGGCTGTATCCATGTATGGTTGAACGACAATTAAACTAGATGTGATTTGATTTGATTTGTAACAAGTCAATTTGGATGAAGGGTCATTAAGCTGCAACATTAACTCTGGTTCTCTGTCCACTGATGCTGTCAGAGTTACTTAGTACTTTCAGCAGTCTCTGTCATTATCACTCATTTGGGTAATTATTATTAGCATAGTCTTGTTCTGCATTTCACACTCGGAGTCATTGTGCTCCATTTCCATTATTAGAAATATTGAGATCATTAATGACATCCATAAAGGTTGTAGTGGCATTTATTAGATTATTCCTATGCCTCAGTTAGCCACTCCCACATGGGAGGAGTTCACATACTGTACAAGCAAGGTTATAAATAAAGTTCAGTCGAACATCCTACGTGCTGGCATCTTGGTGTGCTCTGCACTATCCCTCAGTTTTGAACACAACATAGCTGAATTGTATCTGTTTTTTTTGCTTTCACAGGAAACAGTATTAAGTTCTTGGAAAAAAATTCCCTGAGTTCCTTAGCTTAATTACAGGTTCCAGAAGGGAAAGACACAAGCTGTATGGATGTAGCTCAGGAGATTGAAGGGATTTCTAGATTGCCTGCATCATCTACCAGGCACAGCATGTAGCAGGTTGGAGTTATACATACACACTTACTCTCTTGTGACTTACAGTGAAATTTGAACACTGAAATCTTTAAACTACTTCAGCAGTAGGGCTGTCTCTGCCCTGATGGAATCAGTCTTATCTTCCGTGGAACAACTAAGCTGTCCTGACAGAGGAAATATGGGACCATATGCAAGCAGATGGGATTAGTTTAATTAAGCATTATTAGCATAATTATTCCAGCACAATATTATGGCCAAAAGCCCTGTTCTCATGCTTGCAGTATGTTCAATGTCTGACCAATCATGTATGACGCAACTTCTTACGGCAAAGTGTGCTGAAGTGGGACTACCTCCTGAAGAGGAATCTTGGAAGTCAAAAATGAGGTGTAAATATTGTGGTTACAGCCATTGTATTGGGAATTTATAACAGTAATCAACACACTCAGTAAGCGTCAAAGAAAGACAAAGAAAAAACGAAGAACAAAGGAGTTGTAATAATCTTATACTGAAAACTAGCTCAGGATAGACAATTAAGAAAATCCCACTGATAAGAAAAGCTCGTGAGGCTATTTGATTTATGGTGTTACATGGGCTGCAGGCTTCAAAAAGAAAGTTCAAAAAGTACAGAACTAGCTGAACTGCAAAATACTTATCTGAAACTCCAGTAAACATTTCCAGACAAACAAGTGATTGTACAAACATATGGTATAAACAAGGATAAAGAAAATATCAAACTACAAGAGAAATGAAAATTCAGACCCTCTTCCAACAGGGTTATGAGACCTTAAACGCTTCTCCTCAAAGGACAATAGAAGCGGAGTATTTAGCAACATTTCTAGCGGAGAAAGCTAAATGCTTGAAAAGCAAGAGAATGAAGGTAACGGTAAGTTATGGTTTCGGTAACTGGCCATGATCTTATTAAATGGTGAAGCGGGCCTGAGGCTACATCCACACTAGACCGGATAAATCCGTAACCGAAGCTTCGTCTCTTTGTTTTGACCCTCCATCCACACTGAAACGGCATTTTCCTCCCTGAAAACGGAGCTTTTCTAAAACACTCTCCAGGGTGTTTAAATTTGAAAACGCCGGTTGGCTGTTGCAGTGTGTACGGGGAAACCAGCTAATTTTAAAAACGCTGTCATGACGAGCCAGAACAAACGGTGGCAGCAACACAGCATTTCATTGTTTTCTTGAACAGAACCTCCAACACTACAACAACAATATCTGACAATAGATGTGTAACAGCCTAATGCAACATTGTATGGAAATACAAGATAGCATTGATGCAGACATGCTTTATACATTTAACAAGGTGCTTTATTAATGTATTCCTTGTGCAAACATTCAATAGATGCAAATGTCACTTTCGCCCAGTAACTCATTTTTTTGCACATGTTAAATACAACAAAATAATACACAAAGACATGGCAAAAGTAAAGGCAAACAAATGAGGTAACAGCAGATTTCACTTTTGCCCGGTAACAAGCCTTATTGCATTTAGTTGTAGCTGTCGTCCCTTTCATCGGTGAAGGGACTATGGCTGTAGAAAATGTTTCTGGACAAACGCGCACCAAGTCTTTTGTTTGGCAATTTCCTTTTAAGTTTTTCTAGTCTGTAACTGGACAAACATGCACCAAGTATACCGTTTCCTCCCCGCTTGTTTTCTGTGTGTCCTGCGCATGCCCAGTAGGAGGAGATTCCCCAAATACCCGTTTTAATGTGAACGGAGGTATTTTCAAAAACGCCTGGTGTGGACATCTATTGTTTTTATGCGAAACCGGCATTTTCAAAATTATCCGGTCTAGTGTGGACGTAGCCTGAGAGGCTGAATGGCCTTCCTAAGGTTGTTTGCCAGAAGCTTTTTTTGTTGTCAAGGTTTCTCCTTACATGGGCTGAGCCTGTGACTTTCTAGTGGCTGAGATCCCCCAACATTCCATAAGCAATGGCATTCATGGGGCTCAATGCTTTCTTCTTCCATGAACAACTATGGCTTTATTCCTTCAACATGCACACATCCTCTCACAAAATCAACAGGAATAAAATGATCATGAACACAAGCAATCATAATAATTATTAAAATTAATTTGCTTAAATAAGTCAGTCATCCTGACTTCCCAAAACCTTTCTCCAAAAGCATGTGTGAAGTCATACACTACAAAGATGTTAGCGAGGGGCTGGTGGAAAAAACTGTCATCTTTGAGCTAGGAGTTTGTGGGTACAGATCCCATTCCATCCGATCAAAAAAATCTAGGCTGACGCTTCCATGCAGTGGTGGTAGCAAGATCTTTTGAGAGAGAGATTGATCTAGTGTCCAGACTGCTTTCTCAGATGGACATAAAAATCCCATAGGGAAAATTTTTTAAAAGAGCAAGTGCGTTCTTCCTAGGGTCCTGGTTAGATTTTATTCCTTGATGAACACCGATAATTTGCACAATATCACTATGTCTCTGGAGAGCTTGCAGTACAAAATGGCTTCTAGACATCTTACAGTGACTAAGGATTTCAGCCCGAAACGTTGACAATACTCTTTTCCAGAGGTGCTGCCTGGCCTGCTGAGCTCCTCCAGCATTTTGTCTTTGTTGCTTGGATTTCCAGCATCTACAGATTTTCTCTTGTTTGGAATATGTTTTGGATATCCAGATGGAGTGAAAGGGGCTATACCAACTGAAGCAGAAACAGAAAATACCAGAATACCCTCAATGGGTCAAGCAGCATTTTGAAAAGAGAAGATAGTTAATGCTTCAGGTCTGGGATCCTTTCTCAGATTCTGACAGATGGGACAGGAAATAGAAGGTGATAAATACTCCTTATGCCATTTACCAACGCATAAGGAGTTGCTCCATGCTCTAAGCTCACAATGCCATCCTAGGTGCTCCTTCTCCACTTTGAGTAGACATAGACTCAGAATTTCCAAGTGTCAGGGATGATGTTGCTTTTTTGAAGGAGGCTTTGAGTTCTCCTGCATGACAAATCATCAACCACAACCAAGAAATATGAACCATTCAAGAAATTGCAATCAATTTGCCTGACTCTTCATCCATTTTATTAAACAGCTACCATCTCTAAAATCCAAGCTTCATGGCTGGATGTAAAGTACAACAACTCAGAAAGAATCCTTCAGTATCGTCAGTGGGTCAAAATGCTAGTTTTCACTCACTATTGTTATTATCATTATGTTAGTACCTGCACTGTAAGGTATTCACAGTGAGTTTAGGGTAAGTAGTTCACCACTGTAGTATTATGGAGAATAAATACCTACCATATCATTGATGCCTGAATCCTGAGAATGAAACTAGACTGGCAAAGGCTTTAAACCACAGAAAAACGAAAGAGAACCACAAGAGAGGAAACAAACCTAAAGATAAATCAAAAATATAAACACAAGTGGGTACTGTAGGTTCAAAGGGGATGTGAAGTGTAAGTTTTTTACTCAGAGAATGATGGAATTGCTGCCTGGTGTGCTGGTAGAGGTAAATACATTAGAGGCATTTAATAGATGTTTAGGTAAGCACATGAACGTGAGGTAGATGGAGTGATACGGACATTGTGAAGGAAGGAGGGATGAGTTTTTTGCAGTTTTTGATTTACTTTTTAGTTGGTTTGGCACATCATAGTGGGGAGAAAAGCCTGGACCTGTGCTGTACTGTTCTATGTACTGAGGACATATTGGTAGTAAAGGACATACAGTGACATGCAAAAGTTTGGGCACCCCGGTCAAAATTTCTGTTACTGTGAATAGCTAAAGCGAGTAAAAGATGAACTGATTTCCAAAAGGCATAAAGTTAAAGATCACACATTTCTTTAATATTTTAAGCACGATTACTTATAGAAACATAGAAACATAGAAAATAGGTGCAGGAGTAGGCCATTCGACCCTTCGAGCCTGCACCGCCATTTATTATGATCATGGCTGATCATCCAACTCAGAACCCAGCCTTCCCTCCATACCCCCTGACCCCTGTAGCCACAAGGGCCATATCTAACTTCCTTTTAAACATAGCTAATGAACTGGCCTCAACAGTTTGCTGTGGCAGAGAATTCCACAGATTCACCACTCTCTGTGTGAAGAAGTTTTTCCTAACCTCGGTCCTAAAAGGCTTCCCCTCTATCCTCAAACTGTGACCCCTCGTTCTAGACCTCCCCAACATCGGGAACAATCTTCCCGCATCTAGCCTGTCCAATCCCTTTAGGATCTTATACGTTTCAATCAGATCCCCCCTCAATCTTCTAAATTCCAACGAGTACAAGCCCAGTTCATCCAGTCTTTCTTCATATATTTCCATCTTTTACAGTTTCAAAATAACAAAAAAGGAAAAGGGCCCAAAGCAAAAGTTTGGGCACCCTGCATGGCAGTACTTAGTAACAACCCCTTTGGCAAGTATCACAGCTTGTAAACGCTTTCTGTAGTCAGCTAAGAGTCTTTCAATTCTTGTTTGGGGGATTTTCGCCCATTCTTCCTTGTAAAAGTCTTCTAGTTCTGTGAGACTCTTGGGCCATCTTGCATGCACTGCTCTTTTTGAGATCTATCCACAGATTTTCGATGATGTTTAGGTCAGGGGACCGTGAGTGCTATGGCAAAACCTTCAGCTTGTGCCCCTTGAGGTAGTCCATTGTGGATTTTGGGGTGTTTAAGATCATTATCCTGTTGTAGAAGCCATCCTCTTTTCACCTTCAGTTTTTTTACAGATGGTATGTTGTTTGCTTCCAGAATTTGCTGGTATTTAATTGAATTCATTCTTGCCTCTACCAGTGAAATGTTCCCCATGCCACTGGCTGCAACACAAGCCCAAAACATGATCGATCCACCCCTGTGCTTAACAGTTGGAGAGGTGTTCTTTTCATGAAATGCTGCATCCTTTTCTCTCCAAACATACCTTTGCTCATTGCGGCCAAAAAGTTCTATTTTAACGTCATCACTCCACAGGACTTGTTTCCAAAATGCATCAGGCTTGTTTAGATGTTCCTTTGCAAATTTCTGACACTGAATTTTGTGGTGAGGACGCAGGAAAGGTTTTCTCCTGATAACTCTTCCATGAAGGTCATATTTCTGCAGTAGAACAGTGCATCACTACTCCAGAGTCTGCTAAATCTTCCTGAAGGTCTTTTGCAGTCAAACGGGGGTTTTGATTTGCATTTCTAACAATCCTACAAGCAGTTCTCTTGGAAAGTTTTCTTGGTCTTCCAGACCTCAACTTGACCTCCACCATACCTGTTAACTGCCATTTCTTAATTACATTACAAACTGAGGAAACAGCTACCTGAAAATGCTTTGCTATCTTCTTATAGCCTTCTCCTGCTTTGTGGGCATCATTTATTTTAATTTTCAGAGTGTTAGGCAGTTGCTTAGAGGAGCCCATGGCTGCTGATTGTTGGGACAAGGTTTGAGGAGTCAGGGTATTTATAAAGCTTTGAAATTTGCATCACCTGACCTTTCTTAACGATGACTGTGAACAAGCCATAGCCCTAACAAGCTATTTAAGGTCTGAGACCTTGGTAAAGGTTATCTAAGAGCTCAAATCTCTTGGGGTGCCCAAACTTTTGCATGGTGCTCTTTTCCTTTTTTTCGCTCTAAAATTGTACAAATCAAAAATAATACGTTAATCTTGCTTAAAATGATGAAAAGAATGTTTCATCTTTAACTTTATAACTTTTGGAGATCAGTTCATCTTCTACTCAACTATTCTCAGTAACAGAAATTTTGACCGGGGTGCCCACACTTTTGCATGCCACTGTATATAGTTTTGAACTGGAGAGATAAAAATAAAAAAAGCTAAGTGAAAAGAATTCTATCAAAAATAATTAAGAAGTCTGAATAGCAAAACACACATAGAACCATAGAACCATAGAACCATAGAAACTACAGCACAGAAACAGGCCCTTTGGCCCTTCTTGGCTGTGCCGAACCATTTTCTGCCTAGTCCCACTGACCTGCACATGGACCATATCCCTCCATACACCTCCCATCCATGTATCTGTCCAATTTATTCTTAAATGCTAAAAGAGAACCTGCATTTACCACCTCGTCTGGCAGCTCATTCCATACTCCCACCACTCTCTGTGTGAAGAAGCCCCCCCTAATGTTCCCTTTAAACTTTTCCCCCTTCACCCTTAACCCATGTCCTCTGGTTTTTTTCTCCCCTTGCCTCAGTGGAAAAAGCCTGCTTGCATTCACTTTATCTATACCCATCATAATTTTATATACCTCTATCAAATCTCCCCTCATTCTTCTATACTCCAGGGAATAAAGTCCTAACCTATTCAACCTTTCTCTGTAACTAAGTTTCTCAAGTCCCGGCAACATCCTTGTAAACCTTCTCTGCACTCTTTCAACCTTATTTATATTCTTCCTGTAATTTGGTGATCAAAACTGAACACAATACTCCAGATTCGGCCTCACCAATGCCTTATACAACCTCATCATAACATTCCAGCTCTTATACTCAATACTACGATTAATAAAGGCCAATGTACCAGAAGCTCTCTTTACGACCCTATCTACCTGTGACGACACTTTTAGGGAATTTTGTATCTGTATTCCCAGATCCCTCTGTTCCACTGCACTCCTCAGTGCCTTACCATTAACCCTGTATGTTCTACGTTGGTTTGTCCTTCCAACGTGCAATACCTCACACTTGTCAGTATTAAACTCCATCTGCCATTTTTCAGCCCATTTTTCCAGCTGGTCCAAGTCCCTCTGCAGGCTCTGAAAACCTTCCTCACTGTCTACTACACCTCCAATCTTTGTATCATCAGCAAACTTGCTGATTCAATTTACCACATTATCATCCAGATCATTGATATAGATGACAAATAACAATGGACCCAGCACTGATCCCTGTGGCACACCACTAGTCACAGGCCTCCACTCAGAGAAGCAATTTTCTACCACCACTCTCTGGCTTCTTCCATCGAGCCAATGTCCAATCCAATTTACCACCTCTCCATGTATACCTAGCGACTGAATTTTCCTAACTAACCTCCCATGCGGGACCTTGTCAAAGGCCTTACTAAAGTCCATGTAGACAATATCCACTGCCCTCCCTTCATCCACTTTCCTGGTAACCTCCTCGAAAAACTCCAACAGATTGGTCAAACATGACCTACCACGCACAAAGCCATGTTGACTCTCCCTAATAAGCCCCTGTCTATCCAAATGCTTGTAGATTCTGTCTCTTAGTACTCCCTCCAAAAACTTACCTACTACTGACGTTAAACTCACCGGCCTATAATTTCCCGGATTACTTTTCGATCTTTTTTTAAACAACGGAACAACATGAGCCACTCTCCAATCCTCCGGCACTTCACCCGTAGACAGCGACATTTTAAATATTTCTGCCAGGTCCCCCGCAATTTCAACACTAGTCTCCTTCAAGGTCCGAGGGAACACCCTGTCAGGTCCCGGGGATTTATCCACTTTAATTTTCCTCAAGACAGCAAGCACCTCCTCCTTTTCATTCTGTACAGTTGCCATGGTCTCACTACTTGATTCCCTCAATTCCATAAATTTCATGCCAGCTTCCTTAGTAAATACAGACGCAAAAAACCTATTTAAGATCTCCCCCATTTCCTTTGGTTCCGCACAAAGCCGACCACTCTGATCTTCAAAAGGACCAATTTTATCCCTTACAATCCTTTTGCTCTTAATATACTTGTAAAAGCTCTTTGGATTATCCTTCACTTTGACTGCCAAGGCAACCTCATGTCTTCTTTTTGCCCTCCTGATTTCTTTCTTAAGTATTTCCTTGCACTTCTTATACTCCTCAAGCACCTGATTTACTCCCTGTTTCCTATACATTTCATACAACTCCCTCTTCTTCTTTATCAGAGTTGCAATATCCCTTGAGAACCAAGGTTCCTTATTCCTATTCAATTTGCCTTTAATCCTGACAAGAACATACAAACTCTGCACTCTCAAAATTTCCCCTTTGAAGGCTTCCCACCTACCAATCACATCTTTGCCAGAGAACAACCTGTCCCAATCCACGCTTTTTAGATCCTTTCTCATTTCTTCAAATTTGGCCTTCTTCCAGTTCAGAACCTCAACCCTAGGACCAGATCTATCCTTGTCCATGATCAAATTGAAACTAATGGCGTTATGATCACTGGAACCAAAGTGCTCCCCTACACAGACTTCCGTCACTTGCCCTAATTCGTTTCCTAACAGGAGATCCAATATTGCATCCCCTCTAGTTGGTCCCTCTATATACTGATTTAGAAAACTTTCCTGAACACATTTTACAAACTCTAAACCATCTAGACCCCTAACAGTATGGGAGTCCCAATCAATGTATGGAAAATTAAAATCCCCTACCACCACAACTTTATGTTTCCTGCAGTTGTCGGCTATCTCTCTGCAGATTTGCTCTTCCAAGTCTCATTGACTATTGGGTGGTCTGTAATACAATCCCACTAATGTGGCCATACCTTTCCTGTTTCTCAGCTCCACCCATAAGGACACAGTAGACAAGCCCTCTAATCTGTCCTGCCTGAGCACTGCTGTAATATTTTCCCTAACAAGCAATGCTACTCCCCCACCTTTCATTCCTCTGCCTCGATCACATCTGAAACATCGGAACCCTGGAATATTAAGCTGCCAGTCCTGCCCCTCCTGTAGCCAAGTTTCACCAATTGCTACAACATCATAATTCCACGTGTCAATCCACGCCCTCAACTCATCTGCCTTCCCCGCAATACTCCTAGCAGTGAAATATATACACCTCAGAAGATTTTTACCACCACTCACAACCTTTCTATCAGCGGATTTGCTTAAACTTTCAATATCATTTATTTTCACCCCAGCC
Organism: Mobula hypostoma; assembly: GCF_963921235.1. NCBI lineage: Eukaryota > Metazoa > Chordata > Chondrichthyes > Myliobatiformes > Myliobatidae > Mobula > Mobula hypostoma. Next base: position 49,354,504 of record NC_086101.1, read on the forward strand.
ACACTGTCAGCTCTGGCACTCTGGTTCCCATCCCCCTGCAAATCTAGTTTAAAGCCTCCCCAATAGCACTAACAAACCTCCCTGAAAGGATATTGGTCCCCCTGTGGTTCAAGTGTAACCCGTCTCTCTTGTACAGGTCCCACCTGCCCCAGAAGAGGTCCCAATGATCCTGAAATCTGAAACCCTGCCCCCTACACCAGTTCCTCAGCCACTTGTTCCTCCTCCAGAGCATCCTATTCCTACCCTCACTGGCACCTAGCACAGGTTGCAATCCTGAGATTACCACCCTTGAGGTCCTGCTTTTCAACTTCCTACCAAGCTCTCTATACTCACTGTCCAGGACCTCTTCACTCTTCCTTGCTATGTCATTGGTGCCGATGTGCACCACGACATCTGGCTGGTCACCCTCCCACTTCAGAATGTCATGCAATCGATCAGAGACATCCTTGACCCTGGCACCTGGGAGGCAACAAACCATCCTGGATTCTCTGTCACGACCACAGAACCTCCTATCTGCACCTCTAACTATCGAGTCCCCTATCACTACCGCTCTCCTCTTTTTCCAGACTCAGTGCCAGAGATCTGGCTACTGCAGCTAGTCCCAGGTAAGTCATCCCCCCCAACAGTATCCAAAGCGGTATACTTGTTGCTGAGGGGAATGGCCACAGGGGAACCCTGCTCTGCCTGCCCTTTCCTCTTCCCTCGCCTGACAGTGACCCAATTTCCTGTCCTCTGCTCCTTTGGCGTAACTACCTCCCTGTAGCTATGATCTATAATCTCCTCATTCTCCCGAATGATCCGCAGGTCATCCAGCTCCTGCTCCAGTTCCCTAACGCGGTTTGTCAGGAGCTGCAGCTGGATGCACTTCTTGCAGGTGTCGTTGTCAGGGACACCGGAGGGCTCCCTGACTTCCCACATCCTGCAAGAGGAGCATTCCAACATCCTGCCTGGCATTCTCTCTACGCTAGACAATCTGAACAAAAAACTTACTGGAACCTACCCTGGCCTGTGTCTGTTCTCGCCGAAGCCTGTTTGAGCCAAAGCCGTCCCACTCTGACTCAGTCCACTCCGACGATGGCCATACCATAATACAAAAAAGAAATGGAAACAAATGCATGTTGTGAATTTTAGATATACTGTGACTGAAAAATCAGAACTGGCAATTAAATATATTATAATATATTTCTACATGACAGAGAAAGAAAATGAATGGTTAGAGTTGCATGCTTATTTAAGATAGTATCTGTCAAAAATGCAATTCTTCATGTGGATGGAGATGATGTATCAAGCATTTAAATGGGACTCATATACAGATCAGCTAACAGCAGGAACTGGAGGATATAATATGAATCAATTAGGGAAATTAATAATATAAACATAGAATATTTATAGAGATTGCTTTGAAATTAATTGATTAAAGGGATGGGCAGATAAGGAAAATATGTTTCTGCTGTACAGTACTGTGGAAAAGTCTTAAGCCACATTGTATATAGCTAGGGTGCCTAAGACTTTTGCACAGTACTGTAGTAATTTTGCTCTGTACTGCTGCCACAAATCACCCCCTCCCACAAAATTCATGACATATGTGAGTGTTGATTAACCTGATTCTGATTTGGGTCTTTATTGTGGACTGGAGTTGGAAGGAGGCAGGGAAAGGGGAATCATGGTTGGGAAAAGGGGAAGGGAGAGCGGAAGGAGTGGGAAGCACCAGAGAGACATTCTGTAATGATCAAAAATCGAATTGTTTGGAATCAAATGATCTTGCCTGCCGTCTCAGGGTGAGATGTGCCTGAACCCGCACCCCTCCTCGCTCCTGGTACTCCTTCTCTACCACCTGTCCCACACCCCTCCCACGATGGTCCACCCTCACCCTTGCCAACATCCTTTGCTCTGGCCAGATTTACGAATGAACTCTCCACTCCATGGAGAGAATTTTGCACAGTACTGTAAGTACAGGATCTTTCTTATCCTCAAACATCTGATCTCCAATATGGAGAATGAACTGGAACGGACAATACAAGAAAAGTCAAGGCAATCTCCAAGCAATGGGGGTGATGATATGATATTAGAATATCCCAATAATCAATCAGCATCATGGATGCAGGGGGGATAGTCTGGACGAAACTGATTTGGAAGGTTGAGAATAAAATTTGGAGAAATAAAATGGTCAATAATACAAGAAAATTAAGATGTAGGATTGGAATCACAAAAGTGATGGCAGATGCTGGAAGCTGGACCAAAAAAAAACCCAACAAACTGCTGTAGGAATTCAGTGGGTCAGCCAGCATCTGTGGAGGGAAAAAGCTAGCTGATGTTTCAGATCGAGACCCTTCATCTGCACTTAAAGAGTAGAGAGGTCATAGCCAGAATAAAGAGATGAAGGTAAGAGCTGGCATGCTGGGTCCAGGTGAGGAGGGATGATAGGTATATGGAGGAGGGAAGAATGGAAATAGTGACAGAGGTGATAGGTGGAAGCAATTGGGCTACAATGATGGAATCTGATAGGATAGGAAGGTGGAACATGGAATCCCAATAAGGGAAGAGGGGGTGGCTGACAGGGGGTGGAAATGGGCCATGAGAGGAACGTGAAATCTTTAAAATGGTAATCAGAAGACCCCAGGAGAATTTCACTCAGTGGCCACTTTGTTGGGTACCTAATGGGCGTCATGGTCTTCTGCTGCTGTAGCCCACCCACTTCAAGTTTCAACATGTTGTGCATTCAGAGGTGCTCTTCTGCACACTACTGCTGTAACACATGGTTATTTTAGTTCCTGCCGCCTTCCTGTCAGCTTGAACCTGTCTGGCCATTCTCCTCTAAACTCTCTCTTTAACAATGTGTTTTTGCCCACAGAACTGTCATTCATTGGATGTTTTTGGTTTTTTTTTGCACATTTTTCTGCAAATTCTAGAAATTGCTGTGTGAGAAAATCCAAGGAGATCAGCAGTTTCTGAGATATTCAAACTACCCTGTCTGGCACCAGCAATTATTCTAAGGTCAAAGCCATGTAGATCACACCTCTTCCCCATTCTGATGCTTAGTCTGAACAACAACTGAACCTCTTGACCAGGTCTGCTTTGAGTTGCTGAAACATGATTGGCTGATTATTTATTTGCATTAACAATAAAGTACCTAATAAAGTGGCTACTGAGTGTATATTCAACTAACAAAAGTCATCATGGCTGATAAGAGATTTAAAATGGAGGTTAATTGAGGATGACAGGCCATTGACATGAAAAAATAACTTCCTTTTACTCTGCTCAAAAGGCGTTTGACATGCTGAGAATTTATAGCACTTTTTGTTGGTATTATTAAGGATCAGACAGACTTCACTGGCTAGAGTTAAGCCCAGCAGAAAGGAAATTATTGTAGAGGGTTAATCATCTCTATCAGGACGTTGTTGCAGGATATCCTCAGGAAATGAGACTCAGTTATCATCAGCTTCTTTATCAATGGAAGTTCCCTGTTTTAAAGCCAATGATTACTCAGTTCTCAGTTCCATTTTGCACTTGAAATATGGGCAACTGGTAACTTCATGATTCTCGTCAGCTGTCTGATTTAGTTTGTTAGCAATTTAGATGTTGTAATAATAAATGCACTTCCTAATTCAGCTAATGATAATAATTTGATGCAATTGTTAATTCTGAAAAAAAAGCTGCAGGACATGACGAGACGTGAATATGAATGGGTACGTTATTACCAAATGAAATTCAATACCAGTAAATGTGAAGCATTAAATTTGGGTAAATCAATTGAGGTCATATACTTAGAAAGAAAAACATCTAAATGGACAGAATGCTAATAAGATCTTGCAGGAGAAATAGATAAATCAATGGATGTAACAACACACTATAATATGACCATAAAACGGCAAACCAAGCACTCAGATTTTTTTGCTCTTGGGAGAGCTAAAGTTGAAAAGGCAATAAGCTAGTCTGAAGTGTATTGAATGTTGTTTAGACCACACAGGTAGCCGTTTACATTCTTAGTCACGTTCTCATAAAACGTATGTAGGCACAGTGAAAGAACATTCAGAGCAGAGGGTACTGGATTTGTGAGCTTACATATTTTCAGGCAAGTGGAAAAAATAAACTCACAAATTTAGAACCGTTTACACTTGAAAAGGAAAGATGGTAGATGGTGTTGCAGAAATACTTAACCTGTAAATAATGCTGTAAAGTTACACTGACAGCATTTCAACATGTAGGAAGAGCAAATCAGGACAGCAAATCAGGACAGCACCACTGTATGGTTGTAACTGGAAAATCCAACTGAGAATGCAAAAGAGCTTTACATAGAGAATGGTATGAATTAGGGTCTTGCCACGCAGGGAGGGGTTATGGAAATAGTTTAAACAGTTTTAAAGGAGATCTAAATGTACGAGAGAGAAGGAGAATGATGTGTTTCGATGAGGAAGATGGAGGGATATCTAAGTAGAGCACATATGCCAGCTTGGACTGCTTGGACCAAATAGCCTGTTCCTGTACCATATATTTATGCAATTCTGTGTTATTTCATGAAGGTTCTTCTGTTAGGCAAGGACCTCCCTCCCACCCCCCTTTCTCACCTGTCAACTGCTTGCTCTTTCTTGCTGGGAATCCTCAAGCTATAAAGCTCTGCTCCCTGGGTGGCCCGGCCCATTGTTCACTAGCAATTAAAGCAGTTGCTTAGATTGAACACAAACGGTCCTTGATATTCACAAACATTCAATCTTTAGAGCCTGTATAGAAAATAAAAATGCTTAAAAATAAACCAAATAAAGTATTTGTGGTGTTCCACAGGGATCTGTTCTGGGACCCCTGTTATAAATGAGTTAGAACAAGAAGTGGAAGAGTGGGTTAGTAACGTTTGCAGATGACACAAAAGTTGCTGGTGTTGTGGTTAGTGCAGAAGGTTTTCAGGAGTTACAGTGGGACATTGATAGGATGTGGACCTGGGCTGAGAAGTGGCAGATGACGATCAATCAGGAAAAATGTGATGTGATTCACTTTGGAAGGTCGAACTTGAAGGCAGAGTAGTAGGTTAATTAAACATTCTTAGCAGTGTGGAGGAACAGGGGATCTTGGAATCAATTTTCCTACAAAAGTTGATAGGGTGGTTAAGAAACTACATGGTGTGTGGGCCTTCATTAGTTGAGGATTGAGTCCAAGGGTCATGAGATAATGTGCAGCTCTGTAAAACTCTGGTTAGATAACACTTGGAGTATTGTGTTCACTTCTGGTCTTCTCATTATAGGGAGGATGTGGAAGTTTTAGAGAGGGTAGAGGGAGATTTACCAGGATGCTGCCAGGATTGGAGAAGATATCTTATGAGGATTGGTTGAGTGAACGAAGGGCTTTTCTCTTTGGAGTAAAGGACGATGAGTGGCAACTTGATATCTGTACATAAGATGATAAAAGGCATTGGTAAAATGGACAGCCAGTGCCTTTTTCCCAGGGAGGCAATGGCTAATATGAAAGAACATACTTTTAAAATGATTGGAGGAAAGTCTAGGTGAGAGGTCAGACATAGTTTTTTTACACAGAGAGTGGTAAGTGTAGGGAATGTACTGCCAGGTGTGATGATAGAGACAGAGACATTCAGGATATTTAAGAAACTCTTAGATAGGCATATGGATGAAAGAAAAATGGAGGGCTACGTGGGTGGGAAAGGTTAGATTGACCTTGATGTAGGTTAAAAGGACTGTACAACATTTTGGGCCGAAGGGCCTGTAGTGTGCTGTACTGTTCTATGCCCTGTGTTTTATTTAAAAATAATAGAAGTGCTACAATCTGTTTATTTATAATTGAATACAGTACATTTGAATAAAAAATGATCTTGTTCTTCATGTTCTCTCAAAGCCACCTGCAGTTGGATAGAATTCAGCTGTCAAAGTCCTCACAGAAAATGGGTTAGCATGCCTTTTGTGGCAGAGAAGAATTTCTAAATCAGTACAATTAGCAAATTCAAATATCCAAAGTGAGTATGTAGCGATAAATGGAATATTAGCAAGTTATTGCAAAAATTAAAGTTTATAGAGTACTCATAGATTGAATCCCACCAACATCAAAGCATGTACAGAATTGTTATCATGGGTTTCCTTACCATTTTTTTTATTTCTACCATGATCGCTCATAATTTAACTGGCATTTCACAAACAAAACTGAAGAATTATTAGCATAGGAAAGAGCTATTTAGGTACTGCTAACAAAGTAGATACAGGTTCTAGACAACAAGCAACTTGCTGGGAGAAGCAGAATCAAGTTTAATATCACCGGCATATGTTGAGAATTTTGTTGTTATGTGGCAACAGTACTTTATAATGAATAACTGTAGATTACAGAAGTATATAAATTAAAAGGTTAAATTAAATAAATAATGCAAAAAGAGAATGATAAACAGTGAGGTAGCGTCCATGGGTTCAAAGCCATAACCAACCTCTCAAAGCGTCTCATCACCGTAGACGTAAGTGCTACTGGGCAAGGTCATTAAGGCAGCTCATCTTGCTCTTCTCGGGCACCAGAATGATTGTTGCCCTTTTAAAGCAGGTGGGAACTTCTGACTGTAGCAATGAGAGATTGAAAATGTCTTTGAACACACCCACCATTGATCGGGACAGGTTTTCAGAGCCTACCACCTTCACTCTCTCAAGAGTGTTCTGACACCGGTCTCTGATACAGAGATCACAGGGGGTCACTGGATGCTGCAGGGATCCTCGGAGCTGTAGTTTTATTCTCCCTTTCAAAGCATGCATGAAAGGCGTTGAGCTCATCTGGCAGTGAAACGTCACTGCCTTCATGATGTTAGGTCTCGCTTTGCAAGAAGTAATGGCCTACAAACTCTGCCAGAGTTGATGTGCATCCGAGTCCACCCCTAACCTCAACTGGAATTGCTCTTTTGCTTTACAGATAGCCCGCTGTAAGTCATACCTGACCTTCTTGTATAGTTCTGGACCATCAGACTTGAATGTCACAGATCTGGCCCTCAGCAGACTACGGATCTCTTGGTTCATCCACAGCTTTTGATTTGGGTATGTATGGCATGTTCTTTTAGACACACATTCATCCACACAAGTTTTAATGAAGTCAGTGACAACTGTGGCGTATTCATTCAGACTCGAAGATGAACCTTTGAACACTGTCCATTCCACTGACTCAAGCAACCCTGTAAGCGCTTCTCTGCCTCCCCTTGTCCATATCTTCTTAGTCCTCTCCACTGATGCTGCAGTCTTCAGTCTCTGCCTATGCTCAGGGAGTAGAAGTACAGCCAGGTAATCAGTGTAGGTGTGGGATGACATGATAAGCATTCTTGATGGTAGTATAACAGTAGAACTTGAGGCTTGACCAATGTCCACCGAGGTAAAGGAATTGACAATGCTTTGGGTCAAAATTCTGCATCAATTCCTGAAGGATTTAGACCCATAGTGTCAACAATTCCTCCACCACCCCAGAGATGCTGCTTAGCCTGCTCGTTTCCTTCTGCACTTTGTTGCTTCAGATTCCATTAGCTGCTGTCTCTTGTGTCTCCAGATACTTGGCAAGTTTCTCTTCCTAAGAACGGTTCACAATCCAAATCGGAACTGTGGCTGCCTGGCAGGATATTTAAATATACTCATAGGCCAACCAAGAGCAATGTGTATTTCAAACATAGTGCTTAATTCAGCCCTTCAGATTTCTCTGCAAAAGCCAATGATATTGCCATGAACCAAACTCCCAGACAGCAGAAAATTCCTGCAGCCCCAGCAACCAGCAAAATCATGCCCCCTGTGTCCCAAATACTCATTTACACATCCAGACTGTACATATTTCAGGCTGTTAAAAACCTGAAGGACATGTATATGCTATTTTATAAATCCCATGGCCTATGCATACTCAGAATAAGAATATAAGACATAGGAGCGGAGTTAGGTCACTTGGCTCGTCAGATCTGTTCCACAATTCTTTCATGGCTGATTTATTATTCCTCTCAATTGTATTCTCCTACCTTCTCCCTGTAACCTTTCACACCATTACTTATTAATAACTCAGCCATTTTTTGTTCCCTTAATGTAAATAGTTTACTTCCTCCACGCTAACAGTCCAGCTGGCTAATTTGTGGGAAACAATCTATGAAAAGATTGTGAACTGGATTTTCTTAGGGACCATTGGATTTTGGCAATTAGTGTTGGTAGGAATGTATCTCTTTCACCAACCAACTTCACAGCTGTTTACTTTATCACTCTGCCTCATGGTTTCACCCATCATCTTGTGTTTCTCTTTCCCCTCCCCCACCTTTTATATCTACTTCTCATCTTCTTTTCCCCAGTCCTGCCGTGGGTCTTAGCCCAAAATGTCGATGGTACTCGTTTCCATAGATGCTGCCTGGCCTGCTGAGTTCCTCCAGCATTTTGTGTGTGTTGCATGTGTTCTTCCCTTATTTATTCTTTTCTGGCATCTAGACATCACTTGATGGCCATCATGCATCACTTCTACCTAGTTGCCTCTGCAGTTCTTTTGCTCAAGGCAATATCTCAATGGTGCTGAAGGAGAGGTTCCAGGATCTAGACCCAGAAACATTGCAGGAATGTATTCCAGTTCTGGATGAGTGTGGCGAGGAGGAGAACCATTTCACAGCAGATGCCATTTCATTGGCTCTTCACTCAACTCTAGAACATCTGTACAACAAAGGAGTATACATCAGGATACTCTTTATTGACTACAGCTCAGCATTTAATGCTATCATCCCTTCAAAACTACTTAATAAACTCCAAGGCCTTGGCCTCAACACCTACTTGTGCATTTGGATCCTGGATTTTCTCACTTGCTGACCCCAGTCAGCTCAGATTGGCAACAAAATCTCATTTACAATCTCCATTAGCACAAGTGCCCCTCAAGGCTGTGTGCTTAGCCCCCCGATCTACTTGCTTTACACTTACGACTGTGCGGCTAAGCATAGCTCCAAGGCCATATTTAAGTTTGCTGATGACACCACTGTCACTGGCCAAATCAAAGGTGGTGACAAATCAGCATATAAGAGGGAGATTGAAAATCTGGCTGAGTGGTGCCACAATATCAACATCTCACTCAATGTCAGCAAGACCAAGAAGCTGATCATTGACTTTAGGAAGAAGAAACGGGAGGTTCATGAGCAAGTCCTCATAAGGGATCAGTGGTGAGAGGGTCAGCCACTTTATATTCCTTGGTGTTATCGTTTCCATGGACTTGTCCTGGGCCCAGCACAAAAGTGCAATTATGAAGAAAGCATGTCTCAGCCTCTACTTCCTTAGAAGTTTGTGAAAACACTGACAAGTTTCTACAGGTGAGTGGTGGAGAGTATATTGACATGTTGTATCGTGGCCTGGTATGGAAACACCAATGCCCTTGAAGGGAGAAACCTACCAAAGTAGTGGATGCGGCCCAGGAAGGGAGAAACCTACCAAAGTAGTGGATGCGGCCCAGGCCATCATGGGTAATGTCCTCTCCACCATTGAGAACATCTACCTGGAGCACTGTTGCAGGAAAGCAGCCTCCATCATCAGGGACCCCCCACAAGCCAGATCATGTTTTCTTCTCACTGCCCTCATCAGGAAGAAGGTAAGAAGCCTCAGGACTCGCACCACCAAGTTCAGGAACAGTTATTGCTCCTCAACCATCAACATCTTGAACCAGTAGAATAACTTCAGTTGCCCCATCACTGAACTATTCCCATAATCTATGGACTCACTTTTGAGGACTATTCATCTCATGTTCTCAATACTTATTGCTTATTTATTTATTGTTATTACTTTTTTTCCTTTGTATTTGCTCAGTTTCTTGTCTTATGCACACTGGTTGTCCACCCTGTTGGATACAGTCTTTCACTGATAATATTATGGTTATTGGATTTACTGAGTAAGCCCATAAGAAAACAAATTCAGGGTTATATATTGCAACATATATGTACTTTGATAATAAATTTACTTTGAACTCTTGAACCTGCTGCTGGTGGTATCCCCATTTAAAATGTTCTTGTCCTTCCAGGTGCTAGATTTGTGGGTTTATAATGTGACCATAAGACATAGGAGCAGAATTAGGTCACTTGGCCCTTTGGGTCTGCTCTGCTATTTCATCATGGCTGATCTAATTTTCCTCTCAGCTTCAATCTCCTCCATATCCCTTCATTCCCTGACCAATCAAGAAACTATCAACCAATCTATCAAGCTTTAAATATACAGTAGAAACATAGAAACATAGAAAATCTACAGCATAATACAGGCCCTTCGGCCCACAAAGTTGTGCCGAACATGTCCTTACCTTAGAAGCTCCCTTCATTCCCACTCTTTGCCTCCTACCAATCAGCCACTGCTTTATTCATGCTTGAATACTTCCTGTAATACCAAGGGCTCATAGCATGCTAAGCAGCCTCTTGTCAAAGGCCTTCTGAAAATCCAAGTACACAACACCAAGTGATTGTCCTTTGTCTATCCTGCTTGTTACTTATTAAAAGAATTCCAACAGATTTGTCAGGCAAGATTTTTCCTTGAAGAAACTATGCTGACTATGGCCTATTTTATCATGTGCCTTCAAGTACCCTGAGAACTCATCCTTAATAATCGACTCCAACATCTTCCACTGAGGTCAGACTAACTGGCCTATAGCTTCCTTCCTTCTGCCTCTCTCCCTTGACGAAATTTTCCAGTCTTCCGGAACCATTCCAGAATCCTGTGATTCTTGAAAGATCATTACTAATGCCTCCACGATCTCTTCAGCCGCCTCTTTCAGAACTCTGGGGTGCACGCAATCTGGTCCAGGTGACTTATCTACCTTCAGACCTTTCAGTTTCCAAAGAACCATTGGTCTCGTTATGGGTAACTTCACACAATTCATGGCCCCTGCCACCTGGAACTTCCACCATACTGCTAGTATCTTCATAGTGAAGACTGATGCAAAATATTATTCAGTTTGTCTGTTATTTCGTTGTCGCCCATTACTACCTCTCCAGCATCTTTTTCCAATGCTTCAACATCCATTCTCACCTCTCTTTTACACTTCATGTATCTGAAGAAACATTTGCATCCTTTTTAATATTATTGATCTGTCTTTACCTTCTTAATGATTTTTAGTTGCCTTCTATTGGTTTTAAAAGCTTCCCAATCCTCTAACTTCCCACTAATCTTTGCTCTATTATATGCTCATGCTTTGGCTTTTATGTTGGCTTTGACTTCTCCTGTTAGCCATGGTTGTGCCAACTTTCCTTTAGAATACTTCTTCCTCTTTGGGATGTATATATCCTGTGCCTTCTGAATTGCTTCCAAAAGTTCCTGCCATTGCTTCTCTGTCGTCATCCCTGCTTGTGTTCTTTTCCAATCAATTCTGGCCAACTCCACTCTCATGACTCTGTAATTCCCATTACTCTTCTGTAATACTGATGCTTCTGAGTTTAGTTTCTCCTTCTCAGACCTCATGGTGTATTTGATCATATTATGATCATTTTCCCGTCAGGGTTCCATTACTTCAAGGTCTCTAATCAATTCTGGTTCATAGCACAATACTCAACCACAAGCTGCTCTAAAAAGCCATCTGGCAGGCACTCTAGAAACTTCTGCTCCTGTTATCCAGCATCATACTGACTTTCCCAATCTACCTGTATATGGAAGACCCACATGACTATTGTAACATTGCCCTTTTGGCATGCATTTTCAATCTTCCTTTGTAATTTGTAGACCACATCCTAACTATTGTTTGGGGAGGTCTGTATACAATTTGTATCAGTGTCTTTTTATACTTGCAGTTCCTTAGCTCTAGCCACAATGACTAAACACCTTCCGAGCCCATGTGACCTCTTTCTGATAATTTGATTCCACTTTTTACCAACAGGGCAATGCCGCTCCCTCTGCCTTCCTGCCTAACCTTTTGATACAGCGTGTATCCTTGGACATTAATTCCCAGCTATAATCTTTCAGCCATAATTCCATGATGCCTACAATGTCATACCTGCCAATCTGCCACTGTGCTGCAAATTCATCTACCCTATTCCATTTACTGCGCGCATTCAGATACATCACCTTCAGTCCTGTATTCACCCTTTTTGATTTTGAAATGGTGGGGATGTATTGATAGCAGTCACATTAAATGATGTAGATAGCTGATTGAACTCTTTCTTGTTGAGGACAGTCATTGCCTGGGACCTTTTTGTGGCACTAATATTACTTGTGATCGATCAGCCTGTGCCTGAACATTGTGCGGTCCTGATGCGAACATTGTGCGGTCCTGTTTCATTCAGTCTGGAGATAGCAATGGAAAATACCATCGTGCATTCATGCATCTGCATCTTTCACCTTCATCTTACGATGGAAAGAAGGTCACTGATGAAGCAGCTGAAGATTGTTTTGCCAAAAATAATGCTCTAAAGAAGTCCTGCAGTGATGTCCTCATATTGGGACAACTGACCTTCAACAATGGTACCCAGCTTCCTTGGTCCATGTTCGGCAAAATACTGCCTTGAGGTTAAAGACTGTTAGTTTTTCTCCATCCCCAGAGTTCAGCTCCTTGATCTTTGTTAATGTTAAGGCTTGGATGAGACTTGGAGTTGAGTGGTCTTGGAACAGCCAAGCTGGGCATTGGTGAGCAGCTAATTTGTACGTTCTGGTTGATAGTGCTGCTGACAGCATCTTTCATTACTTTGCTAATGATTATCAGTAAACTGTCTGTGTAGCAATCGTCTTTAATTGGCTTTGTCCTTTCTGGATATACAGTATGTGGAAAATTTTCAACATTGTTGGATAGATGTCAATGTTATAACTGTACTGGAAATTCATACCATCTGGGATAAAACAGCTTGTTTGATTGGAACCCCTTCAACATCTTGAAATGCTCATTCCCTCCATCACGGGTATAACTGGCTGCAGAGTGTCCCACCTACTAAATTCACTGCAGTTATTCACCCAGGGTATTCCAATGTTTCCTCCCAAATCCACAAAGCGTGGCTCGAGGCATAGTTAGTTCTGTAGTGTGGCCCTCAGCAGTGGAATTGGAATTTATTTGGCATCATAGTCTTTGCTGCATCTATTGTATTAAGCCATTTCTTGGCATCACATGTCAAATTAGTTGAAGACTGACTTCGGAGATAATGCATCATCCAACAACCTGAAGTTGCTCATCACCAATTTACTTTGAGAAGGGGTGGTGTAAGACATCTTCTCAAACTTCTACAGTTCTTCTGGTGGTCTGCACTGTTGGAAGGGGAGTTCCTGGATTTAGCCTCTGCAGTAATGAAGGACCGTTGTTATATTTTCAAACCAAGATGGTGTATGATTTGGAAGGGATCATGCGGCTTGTGGTGTTCCCACATGATTGCTGCTCTTCACCTTCGTGGTAGAGTTTATGTATTTGGGAAGAGCTATTAGAGTACCCTGGATGAATAAGTGCAGTATATTTAATAGGTGGGGCACACTGCACACTGCAGCCACTTATACAAGTTGGAGGAAATTAATATTTAAAGATACTGATGAGGTATCAATCAAACGGACTACATTATCCTAGATGATACAACGTTTCATGAAATGTGTTGGCATTAGCTTCTGCAAGTCCATAAGGTGACGGGGTTATGTCACTCACCACAGAAAATCCAACCTCAAACCTGATCAAATAGCCATGGTATTATTACGGCTGGTTCACTCAAGTGCCTGGTCAATGGTGACCCTCAGGATATTCATGGTGATGGTGTTGCCAATAAATGTCAAGAATAAGTCATTGAACTCTCTGCTGTTAGACATGGTCATAGCCTGGCCCTTTATTGGAGCAGAGATTACATGCCTGGCCCATGTCGGAATCAGAGAATCCAAATCAAGATCTTAATCAGATCAGTTTATTTTCGCTGATATCTGTTATCTGTCATAAATGTTGTTGTTTATCAGCAACAATACTGTGCACCACATAAAATATACTATAAACGACAATGAGAAATATATATTAACTATTAAATAAGTAGTACAAACAGAAAGCAAAAATAATGCATTGACCGTTCAGAAAACCGATGGTGGAGAGGAAAATGCTGCCCCTAAAACATTGAGTGTGTGTCCTCAGGCACCTGTACCTCCTTTCTGATGGTGTTAATGAGAAGAGGGAAGGTCCTGGCTGATGGGAGTCCTAAATGGCGGATGCCGACTTTTTGAGGCATCACCTTTGGAAGATGTTCTCGAAGGTGGGGAGGCTACTGGCCCATGATGGAACTAGCTGAGTTTACAATCCTCTACAGCTTTTTCCAATTGGAAAATGTTATCTTGGTCTTTGCCAAGCTTAGAATTGACCCCTTGGTTATGAGATCACATATGAGGCTACTGTATTTTTCTTTTTGCTGCTTAGCCCATGTATTACTGTATTGTAGATTCACTCGTTTGGTGTCTCAGTTTTAATGGTGCTTAGCCTGTTTCTGGGCATGTTGTCCCACACTCCTCATTGAACCAGGGTTAATCCCCTTGCATGAATAGTCCAGGTAGAGATTACAGATTTTGCTGGTGTATATTTCTGTTGCTGACGATGTTCCATGGTGTCTCATGGATGCTCAATTTTGAACTTTTCTGTGACTATCCCATTAGTACAATTATGGCATGAAACACCATGATGTGAAAGTGCAAGTTTATATCCGGAAGCACGGTGTGGTGTTCATTTCGACCTTTCATGAATGTATCCAACTGGCACAGGTAGTTTTGCGAATTACGTACTTAGTTCAAAAGAGTAGGATGTCATAAACACAAGAGATTCTGCAGATGCTGCAAATCCAGGGTAGCACATATAAAATGTTGGAGGAACTCAGCAGGTCAGGCAGCATCTATGGAAAGTTGACATTTCAGGCTGAGACACCGCATCAGGACTCCTTCATTAAGAGGTCATTCAACTCACCAAGTCTAGGCCTGCTCCAAGCAGAATAATCTTTCCAGTTCCATCCCCACCCCTTGTCTTATTTCCCTGTAACCCAAAAAAGCATTCTCTCTTATGTATACACAACTTCCCTTTTTGATTATTTCATACTCAATTTAACATGACCAGTACTTCTTGTGCAATGAGGGAGGAAGCCAAAGCACCCAGGATCACAGAAAAAATGTGCAATCTCCAGGCAGAATCAATCAAGGTCGGTATCCACAACTGGGTCCCTGGAGTTGTGAGGTACCATGCCAACTACCATACTGTGATCAAGACGGTTTTGGTCCTCTCACTTCTGGCCTCAAACCAGACTTCCTCTGAGACAACTTTGTTTGAAAGAAAGCACATTTTAAGTTCTACAAAATTAGTTGCATCTTGTGTTGCTGCTGAGTTCACAAATTGACTGCTCTGTTCTGTGTGTTGCTATTACTTTGGGATGCTTAACAGAATTCCACTCTGGATTGCAGTTGACGTTGAAGCACTTGGCAAGCTCCTTTTGGTTGACAATTGACAGTATCAAGAAAGATCTGACTAGCTGCATTTTGGGACAGATAGGACTTGCCTTGGTTTTGAAAGGAAAATAATAATTACAAACTGAAATTAGAATAATCTGGGAATGAAGAACAAACTGCAACTAAAAAGGGAAGAATAAGGCTGACAGTTCAGAAAAAAAATCTGTTGCAATTCTGTCAAAGTGTCCACACCAAGAGTAATTTTGCCTCTTCTTACAGTAGTTCATTGAAGCACTATGTATATAAACTATTTAATGATTTGCAGTTAGCAGGTGATTTATATAGCTCAATTGCTTCTCTAAATTATATGATATGATATAAGACCTGGTTTGACTTTATTTTGGTTGGATTAAACCAGACCCTAGAGCTTCAATTTTTCCATTGTTTACGTATCTGTCACACTTGAGACATCACTAATCCAAACTTCAGTAAATCTTTGTTACACTAACCCATGATTCGGAGCACAGTGACGTCACAGCTGAGGGAATAAGTAACCGGTTTCATCTGTGCTTTATCTAATCCAGTCTGGTATCTATCATATTCATCTGAGCAAAAGCTGCCACATTGTACACCAATTTCATTTTACTATGCAGTAAACTTATGGGCAAGTTTCAAGCCAAGAAACATCTTCAGCCTTGAGAGAATCTGTATCTGGATCATTTTCAGAATTCTGTCTTCTGATAAGGAGCAGTGATTTTAAACAACTTTTCAATGCGCTGTATTGTTTGTTTAACCTATGAGATGGCGTTCAAAATTTTAGAGATCATGTCGTAAATTAATTTGAAGAAAATTTGATAGCATGTTGGCAACTCATTTTGAAGTTCAAAGTTCAAATTTTATTGTCAGAGTATATATATGTCACCACTTACAAACCTGAGATTTGTTTTCTTGTGGGCCTACTCAGCAAATCTATAGAATAGTAACTACTCTGTAACAGGATCAATGAAAAATCAAGTAGAGCACAGAACAACAACTGTGCAAATGCAAATATAAATAAATAGCAATAAATATCCAGAGCAGGAAATAACAAGATAAAGAGGCCTTAAAGTGTGATCATTGGTTGTGGGAACATCTCAGTAGGTGAGTGTAGTTATCCTCTTTTGTTCTGGAGCCTGATGGTTAGTGGGTAGTAACTGTTCTTGAACCTGGCAGTGTGAGTCCCGAGGCACTGGTACCTTCTACCTGATGGCAGCGGCGAGAAAAGAGCATGGCATGGGTGGTGGGGATATCTGATGATGGATGTGCAATCTGAAGACTTCAAAACAAATTATGGTTTTTATCTAAAAGTACTTAGCAGAAAGGCAACTGTTACATTAAGACCGATATTTTCTCGTAAACCACAATGTACTCCTAAGCAAATTAAGGACGAATATTATTCACTGGAAGCTTTGCTGAACAGGCTGTTCTCCAGATGACATTGCCGGATGACTTAAAGAGAAAAACAAAGAAGAAAAAAAATTGCTACTATTCTCAGGATTGGACAGTTAGTTATATTTTTCGCAAGCATGCAATGTATGATTAGTAGCTATCATCAATGAAGCATTTCACATACAGATGTTTATCTGAATCCACATAACATCAAACATTCATATCATTCTCTTCAGGGTGATAATTAATTCGCATCCATTCTAAACAAGACAGCTTCAAAGATCCCGAAGGCAGGATACATTTAGAAAATGTTATAATTAAATTAAAGGCAGAAAATGCTGAAGATATTCAGCTTGTCAGGCATCATCTGTAGTGAGATAAATAAAATTAAAATTTCAGGTTGATTACCTTTCATCAGATTGGAACTGAAAACAATCTTTTTATAGTGCTGATGTAAGCTTTTTAAAATCTGAAATGTTAACTCTTCCTCCACAGATGCTGCCTGACTGGCTGAGAGTTTCCAGCATTTTATGTATTCCCTTCTCATTTCCAGCATCAACAGTGTTGTGCTTTTCATGTTCTGTTAAAACTAACTGTGCCTACTTTACTTACTGCCCATTACACCCCTGGGTCATTTATAACCAAAAGCCTCTTACTTCATTATCATCTCATTTGCACAAAGATAGTCCAAATGTCATATAGATTCTGTTTCTTTTTCTATTACGTGAACAGCACAAATCTGAATCAATATTATTGCTAAACAGGTGGCAGGGTGGAGATACGTCTCTACCAAAGGAGGTGTAAGGCGCTTCTTCCTTCCGCTAGTCACAGGTCACCCCTGGGCAAGACGTAGCACCTGCTTAGCCCCCCCACCACCACCCCACCCCTCAAATCTGGGTCACCTGAAGCCATGGGAGCAGGTGATGGATGGTCACATGAGCAGCTGGTGCATATCACAAGTACTGATTATGTGACCAGTGATGCCAGGCAGACAGTCCCTGAAGAGTATTGATAATGGCTGGACTCACCCGTTTTGTAAAGACACTGCCCAGAAGAAGGCAATGACAAAACACTTCTATAGAAAAATCTGGCTAGAACAATCATAGTCATGGAAAGACCATGATTGCCTACATCATATGACATGGCATATAATGAATGAACGATTATTGCAAAGAATGAAGAGAGTTAATTAGCAGATAGCACTCAGAGTTTAGTGTGGTATTAATTGGTAAGGGAAGTTACCAGAACAAGGGTGCTATTATGAGATAAAATCAGCCGCACATCTAAAGCTTTTTCATTGTCCCTTCAGTGGAATCTATCTACGTCTCATGATTTCACACACCAACTTCATGATACTGGTTTATGTGAATCAGATTAGTAAAAGTCAGAGTCAAGTTTATTTCAAATAAGATTAGCTCTAAAACCTGCACTTGTTGTTTGATTCTTGAGACTGAGTGAATTCTCTGGTGATTCATATTGCTATGATCTGATTTTCAGAGGCAGTTTTTTGGCTGCTTTGCATAGATTATTTATGAAGTCTGTCCCAGTTTCAAAGATGCTGACTGCCTTAGTTAGAGAAGATAGCAAATTCTCTTTAACTGTCAACTGGGCAGTATATGGTAATGGGTGACTTCAATCTACATGTAGACTGGGTGAACCAAATTGGTAAAGGTGCTGAGGAAGAGGATTTCTTGGAATGTATGCGGGATGGTTTTTTGAACCAACATGTTGAGGAACCAACTAGAGAGCTGGCTATTCTGGACTGGGTTTTGAGCAATGAGGAAGGGTTAATTAGCGATCTTGTCGTGAGAGGCCCCTTGGGTAAGAGTGACCATAATATGGTGGAATTCTTCATTAACATGGAGAGTGACATAGTTAATTCAGAAACAAAGGTTCTGAACTTAAAGAGGGGTAACTTTGAAGGTACGAGACGTGAATTAGCTAAGATAGACTGGCAAATGACACTTAAAGGATTGACAGTGGATATGCAATGGCAAACATTTAAAGGTTGCATGGATGAACTACAACAATTGTTCATCCCAGTTTGGCTAAAGAATAAATCAAGGAAGGTAGTGCACCCGTGGCTGACGAGAGAAATTAGGGATAGTATCAATTCCAAAGAAGAAGCATACAAATTAGCCAGAGAAAGTGGCTCACCTGAGGACTGGGAGAAATTCAGAGTTCAGCAGAGGAGGACAAAGGGCTTAATTAGGAAGGGGAAAAAAGATTATGAGAGAAAACTGGCAGGGAACATAAAAACGGACTGTAAAAGCTTTTATAGATATGTAAAAAGGAAAAGACTGGTAAAGACAAATGTAGGTCCCCTGCAGACAGAAACAGGTGAATTGATTATGGGGAGCAAGGACATGGCAGACCAATTGAATAATTACTTTGGTTCTGTCTTCACTAAGGAGGACATAAATAATCTTCCAGAAATAGTAAGGGACAGAGGGTCCAGTGAGATGGAGGAACTGAGCGAAATACATGTTAGTAGGGAAGTGGTGTTGGGTAAATTGAAGGGATTGAAGGCAGATAAATCCCTAGGGCCAGATGGTCTGCATCCTAGAGTGCTTAAGGAAGTAGCCCAAGAAATAGTGGATGCATTAGTGATAATTTTTCAAAACTCATTAGATTCTGGGCTAGTTCCTGAGGATTGGAGGGTGGCTAATGTAACCCCACTTTTTAAAAAAGGAGGGAGAGAGAAACCGGGGAATTATAGACCGGTTAGCCTAACGTCGGTGGTGGGGAAACTGCTGGAGTCAGTTATCAAGGATGTGATAACAGCACATTTGGAAAGCGGTGAAATGATCGGACAAAGTCAGCATGGATTTGTGAAAGGAAAATCATGTCTGACGAATCTCATAGAATTTTTTGAGGATGTAACTAGTAGAGTGGATAGGGGAGAACCAGTGGATGTGGTATATTTGGATTTTCAAAAGGCTTTTGACAAGGTCCCACACAAGAGATTAGTGTGCAAACTTAAAGCACACGGTATTGGGGGTAAGGTATTGGTGTGGGTGGAGAATTGGTTAGCAGACAGGAAACAAGGAGTGGGAATAAACGGGACCTTTTCAGAATGGCAGGCGGTGACTAGTGGGGTACCGCAAGGCTCAGTGCTGGGACCCCAGTTGTTTACAATATATATTAATGACTTGGATGAGGGAATTAAATGCAGCATCTCCAAGTTTGCGGATGTCACGAAGCTGGGTGGCAGTGTTAGCAGTGAAGAGGATGCTAAGAGGATGCAGGGTGACTTGGATAGGTTGGGTGAGTGGGCAAATTCATGGCAGATGCAATTTAATGTGGATAAATGTGAAGTTATCCACTTTGGTGGCAAAAATAGGAAAACAGATTATTATCTGAATGGTGGCCGATTAGGAAAAGGGGAGGTGCAACGAGACCTGGGTGTCATTATACACCAGTCATTGAAAGTGGGCATGCAGGTACAGCAGGCGGTGAAAAAGGCAAATGGTATGCTGGCATTTATAGCGAGAGGATTCGAGTACAGGAGCAGGGAGGTACTACTGCAGTTGTACAAGACCTTGGTGAGACCACACCTGGAGTATTGTGTGCAGTTTTGGTCCCCTAATCTGAGGAAAGACATCTTTGCCATAGAGGGAGTTCAAAGAAGGTTCACCAGATTGATTCCTGGGATGGCAGGACTTTCATATGAAGAAAGACTGGATGAACTGGGCTTGTACTCGTTGGAATTTAGAAGATTGAGGGGGGATCTGATTGAAACGTATAAGATCCTAAAGGGATTGGACAGGCTAGATGCAGGAAGATTGTTCCCGATGTTGGGGAAGTCCAGAACGAGGGTCCACCGTTTGAGGATAGAGGGGAAGCCTTTTAGGACCGAGATCAGGAAAAACTTCTTCACACAGAGAGTGGTGAATCTGTGGAATTCTCTGCCACAGGAAACAGTTGAGGCCAGTTCATTGGCTATATTTAAGAGGGAGTTAGATATGGCCCTTGTGGCTATGGGGGTCAGGGGGTATGGAGGGAAGGCTGGGGCGGGGTTCTGAGTTGGATGATCAGCCATGATCATAATAAATGGCGGTGCAGGCTCGAAGGGCCGAAGGGCCTACTCCTGCACCTATTTTCTATGTTTCTATGTTTCTATATACTTGCATATATGGTCTATACAAGCACACTTAACAATGGCAAGATTTTAAATTATATCAATAACACTGGACAACAAAGATTTTGCCACCTGAACACTTTTGGATGTATTTTATGGATTTTTGGGCTGCTGATTATGAAAATCACCCTGAAATTTCCCTATGATTCACCATTTTCTAAAATTCCCTATATTTGTTATTTTAATTCTTAATTCAAGTCAATGAAAATATTGCCCACAATGTGAGCTGAAACCATGAACTGCAACATGTCACTAAAGATTCATTTTATGCAATCCCATTTAGTCTTCTTCTCTGCAAATATGGCGTTATTCAGATTCAGATTTCTGGGTCATTGGGACCTCCTTTGGGGCAGGTGTGATCTGTACAAAAAGGACGGGTTGCACTTGCATCCCAGGGGGACCAATATCCTGGTGGGGTGGTTTGATACCGCTATTGGGAAGAGTTTAAACTAGAATTGCTGGGGGGTGGGAACCAAACTGAAGTGACGGAGGAAAGGAAAGTTGGCTCACCAATAGAGAGAGCTTGGAGACAGTGCGAAAGGAAGGATAGGCAGGTGATAGAGAAGGGACGCACTCAGACTGATGGTTTGAGATGTGTCTATTTTAATGCGAAGAGTATTATGAACAAAGTGGATGAGCTTAGAGCATGGATCAGCACTTAGAGCTATGATGTTGTGGCTTGGATGGTGTAGGGGCGGAATGGTTACTTCAAGTGCCAGGCTTTAGATTTTTCAGAAAGGACAAGGAGGGAGGCAAAAGAGGTGGGGGTGTGGCTCTGTTGATCAGAGATATTGTCACGGCTGCAGAAAAGGAGGAAGTCATGGAGGGATTGTCTACAGAGTCTCTGTGGGTGGAAGTTAGGAATAGGAAGGGGTCAATAACTCTACTGGGTGTTTTTTTATAGACCACCCAATAGTAACAGGGATATTGAGGAGCAGATAGGGAGACAGACTCTGAAAAGGTGTAATAATAACAGGGTTGTTGTGGTGGGAGATATTAATTTCCCGAATATTCCTTGGCATCTCCTTAGAGTGAGGGGTTTAGATGGGGTGGAGTTTGTTAGGTGTGTTCAGGAAAGTTTCTTGACACCATATGTAGATAAGCCTACAAGAGGAGAGGCTGTACTTGATCTGGTATTGGGAAATGAACCTGGTCAGCTGTCAGGTCTCTCAGTGGGAGAGCATTTTGGAGATAGTGATCACAATTCTATCTCCTTTACCATAGCATTGAAGAGGGAGAGGAAAAGACAAGTTAGGGAAACATTTAATTGGAATAAGGGGAAATATGAGGCTATCAGGCAGGAACTTGGAAGCATAAATTGGAAACAGATCTTCTCAGGGAAACATACAGAAAAGATGTGGCAAATGTTCAGCAGGACATTGATAGGATGCAAAACTGGGCTGAGAAGTGGCAGATGAAGTTCAACCCAGGTAAGTGTGAGGCGGTTCACTTTGGTAGGTCAAATATGATGGCAGAATATAGCATTAATGGTAAGACTCTTGGTAGTGTCGAGCAGGGTTCTCCAACCTTTTTTGCACCGCGGACCGGTTTAATATTGACAATATTCTTGCAGACTGGCCGACCGGGAGGGGTGGTGGGGGGGTGATGTTCAAGTAGGGTTAAACTCACCTCAACATGTCTTTTATAACGCAAACAACAGGAATTCTGCAGATGCTGGAAATTCAAGCAACACACATCAAAGTTGCTGGTGAATGCAGCAGGCCAGGCAGCATCGCTAGGAAGAGGTGCAGTCGACGTTTCAGGCCGAGACCCTTCGTCAGGACTCTGTCTTTTATAATTAGGGTTGCCAACTTTCTCACTCCTAAATAAGGGACAAAAGTAGCAGTCAAATACGGGACAGTGTTTACCCCAAGAAAGACTACCATGACTATGAAGCCTTGCGCAGGCACCTGTGTGCGCATGTGTGTATGTGCCGATTTTTTTTCCACAAATCGGTTTTGGCTTAATCTTCCTGACTGTACTGTACATACATTATTTCTACTTTATATAGGCTGCGTATTTATCATATCATTCCTGCTTTTACTATATGTTGGTGTTATTTTAGTGTAGCCCCCCGGCCGGCCTCAGGGTCGCTCGGCTCGCTGTCGTCTAGGGAAACAGCCCTCGGCCCCGCCAAACTGGGTAATTAGTTTGTGTGGATGCTGTGTGATGTACCCTGCCCCGCCCAAATAACAGACAATACACCAGATACGATTAAATGATTTACAGTTTATAGATATTTCTAGAACTATATAATTAATAGAAAATAAAATATAAAAGGCGCCACACTTATCAAAGTTCAATCTCTTCCAGTTGGAGCTCAGGACCCTCTTTCTTCACCCTGCGGCCCCTCAGACCACCTTGACCTCCCACCTGGGACCAACAAAGGTGGTCGACCAGACGCTCCACATGAGTCCGTCTCCGTCTCCTCTCCTTGCCAAACACCCTGGACCTCGGACTCCTGCTCGGGGTTCGACCCCCTTAGCAGACTCACAGCACCTGGTCCATCCTCTGTCTCTCTCTCCTGCCTTCTCCCCAAAAACCCGCGCATCACAATATCTTACAGACACACAGAAAGCACGACAACTATCCCAATTGGTTCATAACATCCTCTTATCAGTAATATGATCCAAACAAACTGCTAGCGGGAGGACTATAACAAAGAAGCCATTTTAATTTGACTACACAGTAACATAAAAGAAGAAACCCCTTACTTTAGGTTTTAAGTGTTATTTGGAATGATTTGTTAGGTTATTTTTTGGGTCTGGGAATACTCAAAAATTTTTCCGATATAAATTAATGGTAATTGCTTCTTCGCTTTACGCCATTTCGGCATGAAAGGTTTCATAAGAACGCTCTACCTTAGCAGGGGAAATGTGGGACAAGGGCAGTCCCGTATGGGACAAACTAATTTAGCCCAATATACGGGATGTCCCGGCAAATACGGGACGGTTGGCAACCCTATGTTCAAGTTCAACGGTGCGTGACAGGGAATGAGGAAAGGTGAAGCTGACTCATATCGTTTCCTCATGGTCCAGTAGCACATGCTTTGCAGCCTGATACCGGTCCGTGGCCCGGTGGTTGGGGACCGCTGGTGTGGAGGATCAGAGGGACCTTGGGGTCCAAGTCCATAGGATACTCAAAGCTGCTGCGCAGGTTGACTTTGTGGTTAAGAAAGCATGCGGTGCATTGGCCTTCGTCAGCCATGGGATTGAGTTTAAGAGCCA
This sequence comes from Mobula hypostoma, assembly GCF_963921235.1. NCBI lineage: Eukaryota > Metazoa > Chordata > Chondrichthyes > Myliobatiformes > Myliobatidae > Mobula > Mobula hypostoma. Next base: position 49,378,608 of record NC_086101.1, read on the forward strand.
AGAGGTAACGTTGCAGCTATATAAAACCCTGGTCAGACCCCACTTGGAGTACTGTGCTCAATTCACTACAGGAAGGGTGTGGAAACCATAGAAAGGGTGCAGAGGAGATTTACAAGGATGTTGCCTGGATTGGGGAGCATGCCTTATGAGAATAGGTTGAGTGAACTTGGCCTTTTCGCCTTGGAGTGACGGAGGGTGAGAGGTGTACAAGATAATGAGAGGTATTGATTGTGTGGATAGTCAGAGGCTTTTTCCCAGCGCTGAAATGGCTAGCACGAGACGGCATAGTTTTAAGGTGCTTGGAAGTAGGTCTAGGGGAGATGTCAGGGGTAAGTTTTTTACGCAGAGAGTGGTGAGTGCGTGGAATGGGCTGCCAGCGGCGGTGGTGGAGTCGGAAACGATAGGGTCTTTTAAGAGACTCCTGTATAGGTACATGGAGCTTAGAAAAATAGAGGGCTATGTGTAAGCCTAGGTAATTCTAAGTTAAGGACATGTTCGGCACAGCTTTGTGGGCCGAAAGACCTGCATTGTGCTGTAGCTTTTCTATGTTTCTATGTTTCTATGTTATCAGTGATGAGCATGGTGAAAGGTTTTAACAGAACATTGTAGTCATGGAGAAATAGTATCATAAAACCAATCCATCATCATTTTATGCAGTGTTTTTGAAATCAATAACTCACTCACATCCAAATTTCCCCTTCTTTCCCTTGGTTCATTTGCCAATTCCTTTAAATCTGTGCCCTTCAACATTTTGTCTTTTTTATTCTAACTAGTTTTTTGATGGGGCTCTGTAGCATATCAGTTAGTGTAAAGCTAACACAGTGCCAGTGACCCAGGTTCTATTCCTCCGCTGTCTATAAGGAGTTTGTACATTCTCCGCTTGACCACGTGGGTTTCAAAGTTCAAAGTTCAAAGTAAATTTTATTATCAAAGGGCATATATATCACCATATATGTTCCTTTGGGTGATTGGGTTTCCTCTCACATTCCAAAGACATACCAGTAATAGGTTAATTGATCACTTGGGTGTAATTGGGTGATATGGACTCCTTGGGTTAGAAAGGCTTGTTACTGTATTGTATCTCTAGCTAAAAATAAAAGATTCTAAATATTTCCAAAATATATTTGACTGGCAACAAGTATTCACAGACTTTGCATTACTGGAGCAAATTGGATGAAATTCCTGGGAATGTCACCTCATCAATTCATTTCAGCATATTGTATGTTTGCTGCCTAACAGGAGGGGTGAAAATATTTAATAGGGATCAGCAGCACAGATCTACAACAAAATGCTTCTAGAACTTTTTCATTTAATTTGTTCTTAAAATACAGTTTTCTGCACACAGCCAGACCTGAGGAGATCCCACTAACATTTTCTTGGAAGCAGGTTGCTTTATTCACAGCAGTCTGAGTTTCATCAAATGCAAAAGGAAGGCTTTAGAAAGTTTCCTCTATCTAACAACATGCATTTAAGCACACCCTTACAAGCAGTGCTCATTCATGCAGCACCTTTAAAGAAGCAGGATGCAGAGCTCTTTTGTCTAATGGTCTTTAGGACACTGAGCTACCAGGCCTATTAGAAAAAGGCAAACAATCTGTTCCACAAGCTAAGTACACAGGATATTCAACAGAAGCAGGAAATCTTGAGCAACACACACACACACACACACACACACACACACACACACACACACACACAAAATGCTGGAAGAACTTTGGTGTGTTGCTCAACAAGCTACTTATTCATTTTTACCTCAGGGATGCAAGAATCTCATTTGTAAGAATTACACCTTTTACCTTCTCATACTCTGAAGCAGGGAAGAGTATGAGGAATCAGACAACATTCACCAAATGCACTGATGAGTTGCAAACAATAACTATTATCCTGGGAATTTTTTTGGGTCTCCTGCCTGCAATGTCTACCAGTTTATGCAACTCTAACACGATTCTAAGTTGCTTCTGGCTGGATGTACTGAAGTAGATCCGTGCCAATCTAAGTCTGCCACCATATAGACTTGAAACTTTGCATTCATCAGCCAGTGCTCTGCCACCACCATAAGCACTCTGCAATTCAAATCACTGCTCCAGCATTGGAGGCTCTCTCATGAAACAAATGGACTGTGAAATAACACCAGAGCGTCTCCTTTTCAAATCTGACTAAATTCTTATTGGCGTGAATTGTGAAAACCCCCAACTCGTTTCCCTTTACAAAATGCTGTCTGAATTGCTGAGTTGTTCTAGTATATTCTGTTTTATTACAGACTTACAGCAAGTGTATTATTTTGTTTCAACTGTGTTGTTTTTAAAGAGGAAAAAGTGCTAGCAAAGTCAAGAAAGTTAGCAAGAGAATTCAAGTGTCTTGGTCACCAGTTACAGAGGAGCATGTTTCAGGATAAGCAAGAGATGTAGAATTAGAAGTTTGCAGAAATTTCCAAGCTTGTAGGGCTGAAGCAGATGATATGAAGACTCAATGCAGTGAAATGACATTGAGTTTCATGGTACCTTCATGAGCAAAAATTGACACTACACCACAGGAGGAGATATTACTACAGGTGATAAAAAAGTTTGGCTAGATTTGTGCTTTTATAGGGTTAAGAAGAAGTAACTCTGTCAACCCTGAGAGATGAAGGCATACCAAACAATATTGGATTGATTAAAGTGTTGAATCGAGTAGAATAAATTAGTTCTGACTTGAAAGAATGAGTCTTTAGCATGGTCTTGTAAATTCTTTGGCATTTGTAGAATTTCCTTTTTTCAGATAGCTGGGAGATAAAAATGTGCAGAAGTCATTGCATCTTAGGTTACAGCCTGATATCCAGAACATAGGCTGCTACAAGTTTAAAGATTGTTAGCCTTGACCAAGGGCAGGGGTTCCCAAAGGACCCCTTGCTTAATGGCAGGGATTCAGGGCATAAAAAAGGTTGGGAACCCCTGACTTAGGGTCTTCATCTAAGCTGTGTACATTTTAAACCTGCTGAATTTTTGATGATACATTGTATTTGCGTGAAACACTGACTAATTACTGAAAGACCAGTAGGGAAAGGAACTCAGCTGTTAGGGATTCCATTTGCACAGAAGGCACTTTTCTTTTCGCATTGCATTCTGAGACAGACAGCAATGAGTCAAATTCTCAGACATATTTTGACTTTTTAAGACTCCCTTATGATGCCTGAAAAGATTGTGTTATTGCAGGGTTTCTGCCGGCTACAGAAGTATTTAGTCTTGAAGTTGAAGTGTGTTTTTCCAGCTTTGTAGTTGACAGACTTTTACTTTTAAACAGAGAAAGATATTTTTGTGGTTACTTGGATGATCCCCCTAGCTTTCAGTGAATGATTATCAGATACTTTTAAGGTTCTTCATTTATAATTTTTTGTGGAATAAAATGATTTATCATATTTATAATAATGAAGAGTATGGTTCATTCACTCTGAAGGCTAATAATTCCTGAGGAAATTGTGGACCAGAAATACTTTCTCATGTTTTCTTGTGCTGCGCAAGAGGTCTTGTATTTCATTTTACTTACGGCCACTCAGTCTGTAATGTATCTCTCTCCATAATTGCTGTTTGACATGCTACATATTTCTAATATTTTCTGTTTTTGTTTTAGATTTACAGTTTTTCATTCATTTTGGTTTATTTGACAAGGCACGAAGCTTCATGGATTTAAGGAATTTACTGGCATTGGTCATGAGACCTCCAGACAAGAAGTAATACAGGAACCTCTTGAGTGACATCTGGTGCACATTTACCTAAGAACCTCATCAATAGTTATTCTGTAAAATATCTGGTCATTGAGCTAGTAACATCTGCTCAAGATTTATTGACCTGCATAAACTAAAGCTTCCATGTTTTGCCATCAAACGTTCAGTAATGTTCTTATAATTTGTCAACAAAATAATGGTACGATTACCCACTGATGTTGCACTGATTTGTCTGATGAAGTAGTTATTAAAATGTCAAAATGAACTGACAAATTCAACGAAAAGCAATTTCTCACGCCACAATTTCCTGTACATAATCTGAATGAGCTCATTCGGCAGACGCACATACACACAGCCATAATGTTGAGTGATGGCTAATACATCACCCAAGTATTTGACTGCCTGAACTTGCTGCATTCTGCTTTCAATCACTTTATAATGTGAGCAATTTATTTAAAGTAAATTATGACTCACTCTAATCTTCCAGATCTCTAGCTTATATTTCTGAATTAAGTAAAATGTATCTTAATGCCGCATTTTTTTTCAGGTCCACAAAAACTTGCAGTGCCCTGTGATCAGGATGACACATCAACCCACGTTGTCTTGCAATAGGCAGTACAAAAAGCAAGTCCGATTTTGTCAATATGCTGTGGTCTAATTGTTTCATTATGAAGTGTGAGAGTGCAAATTAATGGAATTGTTGATTGAATGTCCATTTTTCATTGTCCAATCAAGTTAGAGGAAGACTTGACAGGAGGAAAGAATTTACAATAATGAAATGCTATTCACAGATTCAAAATGTTCTAAGTTACTTAATAATGCATTACTATTGAACTGGATGTACTGCTTCAATGTAAGGCAAAAACAGCATCTCATTTGGCCAAAGCAAAATCTTATGAATAGAACTGAGATAAATTAAGATAGCATCAGTTTTACTGTCGCAAACACGAGGAAATCTGCAGATGCTGGAATTTCAAGCAACACACATAAAAATTGCTGGTGAATGCAGCAGGCCAGGCAGTATCTATATGAAGAGGTATTTTCTCTCTCCTTTTTCTCCCTCTGTCCCTCTCACTATACTCCTTGCCCATCCTCTGGGCTTCCCCCCTCCCCCTTTCTTTCTCCCTAGGCCTCCCGTCCCATGATCCTCTCATATCCCTTTTGCCAATCAACTTTCCAGCTCTTAGCTCTGTCCCTCCCCCTCCTGTCTTCTGTTATCATTTCGGATCACCCCTCCCCCTCCCACTTTCAAATCTGTTACTATCTCTTCTTTCAGTTAGTCCTGACAAAGGGTCTCGGCCTGAAACTTCGACTGTACCTCTTCCTAGAGATGCTGCCCGGCCTGCTGCGTTCACCAGCAATTTTTATGTGTGTTGCATCAGTTTTACTGTGATAGCAGAGGGATTGGTTGGTACACGGGTGTAACTCATATGTTGTTCTTTGAATGGCGTTGTGAAGTTTTGTGGATCCATCTGAGAGGACAGATGGATTTTTGTTCGACACTTATCCAAAGCAAACCCTCCACAATGTATCACATACCCCTTCTACTCAGAACACATCAAGCCACTGAAGTGGGTATTAACCTCCTGAAAAAGAGCTCCAATCAGCCTTGGATCACGTGGACAATAGGAATACCTATGCCAAGTTGCTGTTTATTGATTACAGTTCAGCATTCATCACAATTATGCCCACAATTCTAATCAATATGCTCCAAATCCTGGACCTCTGTTCCTTCCTCTGCAAATGGATCCTTGACCACCTCACTGTGAGACCACAGTCAATGCAGATTGAAAATCTCATCTACTCCTCGCTGACAATCAGCACTGGTACACCTCAAGGATGCATGCTTAGCCTACTGATCTACTCTCTCTCCACCCGCAACTGTGTGGCTATGTGCCCAGATGAAGTAGAGATATGTGCGAAAACAGTGAAATTTGATTTGGAATCAATAAGCAGTGAATGAAAAACAACTAGAACTCCATTATTTTCTGACCTGAAATCTTTGGACAGCTCATCTGCTTTTGATATGTATATTGTGAAGTTCCATAGTGTATAGCTTCTTACAAGTGTATAACCAGCAAGGATAACTAACGAAAGGGTAGCTCCCATTAGGATACAAAAAGGTAACCAAAGCAGAGGATGCCTTTAAGATTCTATGAAATACTTTACAAATATCCTTCCAAAGAGGGGGATGTTGCCAATATTGTACAGTATTTCCTCAATTTACAAATGACTGATTTTCAGGTTTTTCAATACTATTGATTCTTTGGGATATGTGTCTCTATGAAACTATTTTTCATGATTGAAGTAGAACATCTGTCACAACCAAGGGTCATTTATAAAAGAAAAAGAGAAGCTTTATTTCATTTATTATGTGGATTGTATTTTCTCAGTGTCACCTCATATGTATGCAGTGTTCCTTGGATTGTTTACCTCTTATGTCTTATTGTTTGTCTATGGACTGGCTCTGCACTTTCACTTAGTGTTGCAGGGATCTCGTTTGGTTTCATAGGGATTGTTAAACTCTCTTAGTATTTATTGCTTTTATCCAATTGGGGTAATTGAATTAGCATCAGATTTTCAATGTCTTGTTAATTGTTGTCCTTGGGGGTTATTGCTTTGTCTCAACATTGGGTCTGTTTGATTGGTCCTGAATTCCTACATGCTGCAGAGTGTACTTCAGGAGTGTATTCCCTCTTTGCTTGGTTGTTGTGGGTCCTTGTCTGGTGAAGCTCTGCCTGAGTTCGTCTGTGTATCGTGAGTGCTCTCAGTTCTTCAAGATTCTGTATAGTTTGCATGAGTTCTTGTTAGTTTTGCTGGTAATTTCTGTAATAAATCTTTTGTTTTGTTTGAATTGCCAAAGCCTCTGGGATTCCTGCACTTGAAATTTGCTAGTAACCTTGACCTACCATATGTACAACTTTTACTAAGTTTTACCTATCAAGACCTTTCCGGGATTATATCCTCTTCATTACTGAGTAAGGGCTGTAGGTCAAGTGTGAACTATTGGATAGGATAAGCATGATGAAAGAACAAATATTAAAGAGATTATCTGTTTTGAAAATAGACACCCCGCCCCCAGGATTAAATGGAAAACATTCAGACTCTTCAAAGAAATTAGGAAAGAAATTGTAGATCCTCTATCTGTAAATGCTCAATCTTCTCTGATGCTGGAAGATTGGAAGATTGCCAACATGGCATGACATCATTGTTTTAAAATAGAAGAAGATGCAATAAAGGAAATACCCGCCAATTAGTTTAACCTTTCCTCCAAGATGACCACAGCCATGTTGTGGTTTGGAGGCTTGTGCGCCTCAATGACTGGAGAGCTATGTTGGCTGGAGTCAAGGCTTTATGCGCTGGCTCTTTGTAGGGACACCAATGCCAAACAGGTCAAAGAGTAGAGGCCAAACTAAGAGTGGTCCACTGGTCCTCCAGGTTCCGGGGTTCATCTCAGGGCTAACAACCCTGACTGGTAAAACAAAGTTGACATGGAAACAGATGACGACATGGAATCCTTCAACATCTAGTGGCCAAGGACAGATAGAGGACTTGCATTGCTGCCCTAAACACCAGCAGGCATAATAGGCCTTAAGTAAGTAAGTAGGTTAACTTTGATGTTGGACAATCCATTCTGAGAGATGATCTAAAACATTTAGAAATGATCAGAGGCAGCCTGCATGGATTTGTGAGTGAGGCTCATGACTAAAAAGCAGAAATGAATTACCGAAGAAAGCAAAAAGGGATGGTTTTGATAAGGTTTTTGTTTTCAGATAATTGGATTTTAGCAAACTCTTCCGTCTGCCTAGTCAAAAATATCAAAGCCTTTGGGATCCAAGCAAGAGTGCAAGTTGGATCCTAAGATGAGTCAGTGGAAGGACATGAAAGGTAATAACTGATTGGTGTTACTAATCAGATTCCACAGGGCTCAGACTCAGCCCCTTGCTTTTTCTGACATTTATTAATGATTTAGATGTGGATCCAGTTTGCATAGGAGACAAAAACTATCAATGTATTTGGCGATGTGGAAGGAATTTTTAGGTTTTGGGAAGACAAGGTAGTCAGGTTGGATGTACAGGAAGATAGCAATTGCAGAGACTGAAGTAATTCACTTGGAGAAGTGCAACAAAAGGGGGACCATAAAATAAATGGGAAACTTCTGAATGTTGCAGAGGAACAGAGAGATCTGGGAGATCCTTCAAGATAGGAAAGGTTGCAAAGATAGTTAAAATTTATTTAGTGTGCCTTCCTTTTTTAGTTAATGCATATTCAAGCTGGAGATGCACATGACACAAGCTAAGTCACAGCTTGAGTGTTGTATGCAATTCTAGTCACCACATTACACGAAGGATGCAAGTCCACTAGAAAGGCTGCAGAGATTTATGAAGGTACAGGCAGGGCTGGAAGGTTTGTAGCTATAGAGAAAGACCAGATAAGGTAGAAATTATATTTTATGGAACTGAGAAGCTGAAGGAGAGACTAAAGTGAGGTGTGAAAATTTGTGAGGGAAGTAGATTGAGTAAATAGGAAGGACCTATCTCATTTCACTGAAGGTTTAAAACTTAGAGCACAGATACCTAAGGTAGAAGGATTAGAGAGGAGATGAGCCAATGCTCCTTCATGCAAGGGTTTGTAGATGTTTGGAACTCATGACCCGAATGAATAGGAGAGACAGGAACTCCTGTCACATTTAACCAGTATTGAGATATGTACTTCTGGACTATGGATCCGGTGCCGGACCATAAGAGAGATTAGATGGCTTTGCTTTGAAAAGGCACAGATACAATGGCTGTCTGGTAAGTAGTAAATTTTCCATGATTTTTTCCTTTGCATCTGTTCTCAACTGGGATAGCCACTCTGTGCAGTAATAGGTCTTACAGATACCACATGAAGCAACCCCTTTCAGATTTACCAGTGATCAGAGACTCATTTGCCCAAAGTCTTTGCTTTAGATTTCTTTACACTGACCTTGCCTTCTTTGTTTCTAGTTATCCACTTCTTTTCACTCCTGTATTTTTTTGGAAATCCAAAATAAACAGCTCCAACCTACCTTAGTTATTTTATAACTTAGAATAATGGTTGTCGTCTTACGAAACCAGATATTTTATTTAACTACATGTCAGATGTCCCAGCCCCTCCATCAGTATATTTCCAATACCTCTCTCATTGTAATAACTTGCAATTAGATACTACCAGCTTGTGGAGGGCAGAAAGAATATAATCCTTCTGCTACAAAAGTTTTACTTCTCTTTTGCTGTCTTAATTGCAAACACTTCTGGCACCCGCTGTTATTTATTTCCGTTGTTTTACTATTTACTGTGCATGTTCTTTTTCCTTTGCTCTTCAGATTGTATTTTCATCGTATCTAAGGTAATCAATCACTTTGCTGTCTGGCATCCAAAATTGGCCTTAATCATAATGACGTGAAGCATGAAGTTATTGTCTTTAGATCCTTCCAATAAACTCCTTTCTCACTCATCAATCCGTCCTCTTCTTGGCCACTGCCTGTGAAGAACAATTTCACCCTTTGACCCGAAGCTGATCTTCTAACACATCCTTTTTCCATCACTCTCTTCTTCAGTCTTGGTAACACTGCTCATCATAGTCCCTGCAGCAGCTCATCAGTTGTTAAAAATAATCATTAAATTGACTACTTCAATGCTCCCCTGGATGGAATCCCAGTTTGTGCCTTCCGGTTAACTTGGGCTTACCCCAAAAAATATTACCTAAACCCAGTGCAGGTCAAATCCCATTCAGTCCCATCTCAGTGACCTAGTCTGGCTATTTCTTGATTTTAAATCTTATTTCTTTATTTTTACGGTCAGGAGGAGAAGATGGCTGTGCGACGGCAGCGCGCGCGGCCTTTCCGGTGATGAATATCTGTTATCTGTCAGGTAGGGGACTGTGTACAATTCTGATTTGATGGCAACAGACGTGAGAGTACGGAGGAACATCTGGAAAACTTCTAAAATGCCCGCTTCGCTGCCGCTGCTACTGTGTGGTAACCGGAACCTCCGGAGCAGAAGGCCCCAAAATCCTCAGCTTTGCTTGTTTCAGTGGCCGGGGCGAGGTAAAAGGCACTCGGCAGAGGATGGCGCTCAGGAGGCTGTATCGGAGGGGCTGATTGGAGGCTCGAAGTTTTCGGTCGGATGGATTCTGTGTCGGCTTTGGTCGGCTGCTTCCAAAGCATCGGCAAGTTGACGGTGCCTGGAGGCTTATGGAAGGGAGTTTCTCCCTTTTGCCACCACTATCGGGGACTCGGGAGTCGATCGACTCGGGACTTTGAGACTTCTTTTACCGTGCCCATGGTTTGTTCTTCATCAAATTATGGTATTGCTTTGCACTGCTGTAACTATATGTTATAATTATGTGGTTCTGTCAGTGTTAGTCTTTGGTTTGTCCTGTTTTCTGTGATATCACTCCGGAGAAATATTGTATCATTTCTTAATGCATGTATGCATTTTTAAATGTCAATAAAAGAGGACTGAGTGTTCTCATAATCTAATCTAATATAATGTCCCCCTGAGATGCCATCTATCCCTATCTCTTTAACTGCCTCCTGTGTTGAAACTTTCCAAGGTCTCAAGGTACTGCATTCCTGGCTTCCAGTTATCTCTAATATCCTTTGTTCTACCACAGTGAGAACCCTCCTTTAATTGCTGAGCTTCTATGCTCTGGAACTATGTTCCAAACCCTTCTTCCTCCTCTACCCCTCCCCTTCCTTTAGGGCTCACTTTGAAACTTACCTCTGTAACCAAGTTTGGGCCACCTGCCTCCATAAGTAACTCAAGGTCAAATGATGTTAAATTAAATTGCTGATGTTGCCTTGTTTTGTTCTGTTGCTGCCGTTGTTGCTACTTGTGTTGTTGTGCAGAACAGCATGGGCACGCTATGTTGGCACCGGAATGCGTGGCGACACTTGTAGTGTGCCCCCAGCAGGTCCTTTGAGTGCGTTGGTTGTTAATGCAAATGGCGCATTTCACTCTTTGTTGATGTGCATATGATGAATAAATGAATCTAAATTTAATAAGAAGTACAAACTACTGTTAATGTCAATATGGATCTAAAGAATTAATGAACTATAAATGATCATAAAAATAGAAAATCTCTTCCTCCCCTGTTACAGAGGAAGATCGGTCAACAAAAGCTCATGTTATTCTTTCATTTAACCCCATAAATATAATGTCAGCAAAGTTTAGTGCAGACGCCACTGGTGGAATACTTCTCCAGTCATGATGGTGAGGTGTAAGTTGCAAGCTGATCAATAACTCCTCCAGGAAGCTTGTTGAATTAGTTACTGGGCTAAGACTGATCTTCAATGCAATGACTTTTCCATGCTGGTTATGCACAGACAGACAATGAATGGTCTCTTGAGCTAGGTGTTTAAGGGCTTTTCTGAAACTATAATTCAGTATTCTTATCTGATCTTAAGCAAAAGGGAAATGGAGAGAGGGACTGAAAAAAGTCATTGTTTTCCACTATGTTTTTAATTTTCCTGGTGTTTTCATTGATCTTAGTTTTTGCAAGAAGTTCCCCTGGCAACACCTCTAACTCAAAAGAAGAGATTACTGTGGATAATACTACTAGAACTATACGAAGGGTGATTGATAAGTTCATGGCCTAAGGTAGAAGGAGCCAGTTTTAGAAAACCTAGCACATTTATTTTTCATCATAGTCCCCTCCTACGTGTACACACTTAGTCCAGCAGTCGTGGAGCATACGGATCCCTTCTTTGTAGTAATGGTCCACAGCAGGAGTGATTGATAAGTTTGTGGCCTAAGGTAGAAAGAGGTGAGTTATACAGCTCTTGTTACATGCATGTGCAGTTCAACTCTGAGTGAAAATGCAGAAAGTTTGAAGTTAAGTCATCTCCTTCTACCTTAGGCCACGAACTTGTCAATCACCCCATGCTGTGGACCACTCTCTGGAGGTTCAAGACGCCGACTTCTACAAAGAAAAGATCTGTATGCTCCACGACCGCTGGACTAAGTGTGTAAATGTAGGAAAAATAAATGTGCTAGGTTTTCTAAAATTGACTCCTTCTACTTTAGGCCACGAACTTATCAATCACCTCTTGTAGCTGAAGGAAACACTGCAAGGTATAAAATCAAATGACCTAACCAGTGTTGTTATTTAGTAGCTTAAGCACTCTTTCTCCGCTATGATTTGAAGGAAAACACAATATATACTTTTTATTGCTGCTTAGTGTTGACAGCTCGGCATTCAACACCATCGTCTCCTCAATACTAAATCAACAAGCTCCAAAACCTGAGCCTCGGTATCTCCCTCTGCAACTGGGCCATTGACATCCTCAGTGGGAGACCACAGTCAATGTGGGGTGGAAATAACATCTCCTCTTCGCTACTACTCTCTCTACTGTTTGACTAGGCACAGTTCAAATGCCATCTATAAAATTGCCAATGACACAACTATTGTTGTCAGAGTTTCAGATGATGATGACGAGATGTACATGAGTGAGATAAATCAGCTGGTTGAGTGATATCTTTGAGTGCAACAATCTTGCACTCAGCATCAGAAGTCCATGATTGTGGGCTTCAGGAAGGGGAAGTTGAGAGAACACACGCCACTTCTCATCAAGTCATCAGCTGCAAAAAGGATGAGCAATTTCAAATTCCCGGGTATCAGCATCTCTGAAGATCTATCCTGGGCCCAACATATTGATTCAATTACAAAGAAGGCATTAACAGTGACTATATTTCATTAGGAGTATGAGGAGATTTGGTATGTCACCAGACTCTAGCAAATTTGTACAGAAGTGCTGTGGAGAGCATACGAACTGGTTGCACCTGTGGTATGGAGGGGCAACTGCACAAGATTGGATAAAGCTGCAGAAAGTTGTAAACTCAGCCAAATCCATGATGAGCACCAGCCTTCTCAGCATTGAGGACACCTTCTAAAGGTGATGCCTCAAAAAGACAGCATCTATCATTGAAGATCTCAACACTCAGGACATGCCCTCTTCTCATTGCTACCCTCGAGGAGGAGATGCAGGGGCCTGAAGACACACACTCAACATTTTAGGAACAGCTTCTTCTCCTCTGCCGTCGGCTTTCTGAACGGATAATGAATCCATGTACACTACCTCACTATTTTTGCTCTTTTTGTTCGACTTATTTAATTATATATATACTGTAAATTACAATAAATATATATTGTAAGTTATAGTTTTAATTATTATGTATTGCACTGTACTGCTGCTGCAGAACAACACATATCATGACACATGCCAATGTTATCAAACCTAATTCTGATTCTGTTTCTGAACTGTGGTCTCATTCCTATATATAGTGGATTTTATGTACTTCCTAAAGATAATTTTTAAACTGTTACTTTTCCTTTTCATCCCTTTTCTCTGCCTCTCAGTTCAATCTTCTACTCCTTTAACTGTGGCTTCACTTTTTTTTTCTGTTTTCAACTTGTTTTTGTTCTCTTCTTGTAAGGCTCAGTTGTTAAGGACAGAAGCTATTGATTCCTCTGTGAAGATCCCGGATACCCCACAGTCCTCAGTGCATCGTTATTAGCTTGAACTTTTGGCTAGACAATGAAGCATAGTTGAACTGAAGGGTGCTGGAAATTGTCCATCTAATAGACGCTCTCTGAAATGCCTCAAACCAGCAAAAGTAGTCCTGTATTAATTTAATCATTAATTAAATAATACAATGCTTGCATTTATATGTCTTGATAATGAAGACTAACTATAATTATATAGAAGACTTCTTGTCTCTTTTATTGTAGTTTTCATTGCCAATTAAGGCTATGTCCACACTACGCTGGATAATTTTGAAAAGGAAGCTTTTTCTCTTCGTTTTGACCCTTCGTCCACACTAAAGCGACGTTTTCATCCCCTGAAAACGGAGATTTTCAGAAGCAGTCTCCAGAGTGAATAAATCTGAAAGCACCTAATATCCGTTGTAGTGTGTATGGGGTAACCGGAGAGATTTAAAAACGCTGTCATGACAACACCACAACAGCAATGCTTTTTCTGCTGCTGCTTGGTACTGCGCAAGCGCTGCCGGATGGCTGTTACAACGTGCAGTCAGTGTGAACGGCGTGAGAGTTAAATTGTAAAGTGAGCTTTTTTGACTATTTAAAAACGCTGTCATGATGTGCTGGAACAGATGGCCGCAGCGCGGCATTTTGTTGTTTTCTTGAACGCAATCCCCCACATAACCTAACAATTTCAGAACAGAGGGCAACGAGACTGAAGCCAGAAGAGTTAGAAATGTACTCACCAAATACTTTGACCCATAGCTTACTGAATAAATAAGTATACTCACTTTGCCCCGTTTTCTGTCCTTGTTTGTATGAAGGTGGTTTACCTATTTATGCAAGTACTTCTCTGACAATAGATGTGTAACAGCCTAATGTAACATTGTATGGAAATACAAGATAACACTGATACAGACGTATTTTATACATTTAACAAGGTGCTTTATTAATGCAACAGAGTTGGTCAGTTTTTAAATGTTCGTCGTCAGCCGGGTCATACTGTCCATGAACTCCCTGTCGGTTACCTCCATACGCTCCAGTATTTGTTTTTTTTTAGTTTTAAGTCCTCCTGTGCGAGAGCCAAGAGCAATTCCTTTGAAGTTTTTCTAGTCTGTAACTGGACAAACGCGCACTAAGTATACCATTTCCTCTTCGCTTGTTTTCTGTGTGTCCTGCGCATGCTCAGTAGGAGGAGATTCGCCCAAATATCGGTCTAATGTGGACAGAGATATTTTGCAAAACGCTTAGTGTGGACGCCTATCATTTTTACTTGAAACCGGTGTTTTCAAAATTATCCGGCGTAGTGTAGACGTAGCGTTATTGTCAGTTTCACAACATTGCAAACTAATGGAGAAGAAACATTTCTTTTTAAATCCATTAAGCTACAACTGCTCAGAATTTTCTTTTGTACTTACTGTATAAATTATGAAATACACATTAGGGAGCAAAATAATGATGTTATTTATAGATTCATTCATATTCTCTGCATTATATATTCTCACCGCTATTGTTTAATGCTTGCCTTTTAGAATTTTACATGCGCATTCGAAGTGCTTACTATTATTCAATAATTTATTGATTTTCTGATCTGTTTCTTTAATTTGACTTTTTATGCAATTATTACAATTGGCTACAGGTTAATTTACATCTGAGTTTTTTCAAAATTATTCATCATCATCTTATGCTCACCTATTTCAATTTCATCTGGAAGAAGGTGTTGCCAGCGAACAACACTACACTAAGGGCAACATCTCCCAGCCGGTTCATAAAACTATTTCTTTCATTTCTTTCACAAGTTCCTTTTTCTTTCAAATGCGGTTCTTCTACCGTTGAAGCCTTTGATCCATTGTTTGGAGCCTGTGATCCACTGTTCAGTACCTGTAATTGACAGTTTGGTGGTGTGTTTTCAGGCTGACCAAGCGATCTGGCACTTTGCTGTTGCCAAGACGGTTCCATCAAGTTTCAAACAAAGCGTGCAGCCTCGAGGCCAAGAAGTTTGCATATCTTGTGTGACATCGAGGCCAAGAAGCAACCCATGATTGTCTACATTTCTCGCCAATCTTGCTGATTAAAATGCTGAGGAAGATTGAAATCATCGAGGGGAGTGGGTGTTCAGCGCCATCTACCAGCCTCTCCCTCACTGCTGCTGGAGGGAGGTGTCTGTGTGTGACTGTCCCTCTCTCCCTCCTACTTGCTGCTCCTGAAAGAAGGTCCCTACACTCAAATGCTCTCTCTCTTTCCCTCAATGCTGTCGGAGGATGGTCCAGAGTTCTGGGTCTTGGGCAAAGTTTAATTGACGTGGTTTGTGGATTGAACTTTGTAGTTCATGTTATGATGTGTTTCTAGTTTCTGGTCACTCCTTTTTAATGCTATTCTGGGCAAATCTGAATTGGGGTGGTCTGCAGATAATGAACTCTAAGCAAAAATTGAAATATGTCTGGTGTCTTTCGATTTTGTGTTTTGTATTCTGTGTTTTGCTCAATTTGCTTTTTTTGCATGTGGGAGGGGGAATTGATGTCTTCTTATGAACATATTCCATGATTTTTCTTTGTTTCATGGCTGTCTGTAAGGAAATCGAATCTCAGGATTGTATACTGTATGCATACTTTGATAATAAATCGACTTTGAACCCTTGAATCTTTGAAATTGAAGGGTAATGCTTTAAGGAAAACTAAGCACATTTTAATGGAGTATTTTCCTCTTCCCTTGCATTATATAACTGTTTAAGTACTTTTAAAGTGTAGTCATCACACTGTAACGTTGGAAGCACAGTTGCCAATGTACAGAAAAATGTCCCAAAGAAAGTAATAGGAGAACAACTAGATAATGTGATTTAATAACCTTGATTTGAGAGATTACTATCAGCCGGAATGCTAGAAAGCACTCTCCAGTTATCCTGCCAAATAGTGCAATGAGATCTTTTTGACTACTTAATAGAGGTAATTATCATCACCATTATGTTGCTGTGTTGTATGACATAGGAGACCATGGTCTTTGACTATGATTACAATTGGCAATTTTTCTACTGAAGTGGTTTGCCATTCCCGCCTTCTGGACAGTGTCTTTACAAGTAACACATACACAATGCTGGAGGAACGCAGCAGGCCAGGCAGCGTCTACAGAAAAATGTACGGTCGACATTTCAGGCCGAAACCCTTCAGCAGGACTGAGAAAAAGAGATAAGGAGTCAGAGTTAGAAGGTGGGGGAAGGGGAGGGAGGAACACAAGGTGAGAGGTGAAACTGGGAGGGGGAGGGATGAAGTAAAGAGCTGGGAAGTTGATTTGTGAAAGAGGTACAAGGCTGGAGAAGGGGGAACTGGATGGGAAGAGGACAGATGGCCATGGAAGAAGAAAAGTGGGAGGGGCACCAGAAGAAGCTGATGAGCAAGCAAGGTGATAAGGTGAGAAAGGGAAATGGGAATGGGGAAAGGTGAAGGTGGGGGACATTACCAGAACTTTGAGAAGTCGATGTTCATGTTATCAGGTTGGAGGCTATCCATTTGGAATATAAGGTGTTGCTCCTCCAACCTGAGTGTGGCCTCATTGCAACAGTAGAAGAGGTCATGGATGGACATGTTAGAATAGGAATGGAAAGTGGAATTAAAACGGGTGGCCACTGAGAGATTCTGCTTTTCCAAGCAGTTGCCCTGTGAAGCAGTATACCAATCTATGTTGGGTCTCATCGATATAAAGGAGGCCATGCTGGGAGCACTGGACACAGTTTATGACCCCAACAGACTCACAGGTGAAGTGTTGCCTCACCTGGAAGGACTCTTTGAGGCCCTGAATGGTAGTGAGGGAGGAAGTGTAGGAAAGCTTGTGGTACTTGTTCTGCTTGCAAGGGTAAGTGCCAGGTCGGAGATCATTGGGGAGGGATGAAAGGACGAGGGAGTTGCATAGGGAACAATCCCTGCAGAAAGCCAAAAGTGAGGGGGTGCAGGGAACAGTGTGCTTGGATTCTGTTAAAATAAGTCAGGGAGGGAATCCCGTTGGAGATGCCTGAAGTACTGAAGAATTCTGTGTTGGACGCTGAGGCTAATGGGGTGGTAGGGGAGGACAAGAGGAACCCTATCCCTGGTAGGGCAGTGGGCGGATTGGGGGGAAAGGCAGATGTGTGCAAATGGAAGAGATGCGGTTGAGGGTAGAGTTGATGATGGAGGGACGAAAGCCCCTTTCTTTGAAGAAGTAGGACATCTGCTTCGTTCTGGAATGAAAAGCCTCATCCTGAGAGCAGATGAGCTGGAGATTGAGAAAAGAGGATTTTATTTTTGCAAGTGACAAAGCGGGAAGAGGTACAGTCCAGGTAGTTGTGAGAGTCAGTGGGTTTATAATAGACCCCCATAGATAAGCTGTCTCCAGAGATAGAGACAGAGATCGAAAAAGGTGTTGGAAATGGACCAGGTAAATTTGAGGGCAGGTTAGAAGTTGAAAGCAAAGTTGTTGAAGTTGATGAGCTTGGCATGGGTGCAGGAAGCAGCATCAATGCAGTCGTCGATGTACTGTAGGAGAAGTGGGGGAGTGACACCAGTGTAGGCTTGAAATATAGACTGTTCCATGTAGCCCACAAAAAGGCAGGCAGAGCTGGGACCCATGCAAGTACCCATGACTACACCTTTTGTTTGAAGGATCTGGGAGGAACCAAAGGAGAAATTATTGAGAGGGAGGGCAAGTTCTGCTAGATGGAAGAAAGTGGTGGTGAAGGGAAACTGGTTGGGTCTGGTGTCCAGGAAGAAATGGAGAAGCCTTCCTGATGGGGGATGGAGGTATATAGGGAGTGGATATCCATGGTGAAAATATGATGCTTGGCGCCGGGGAAATTTGAAATTATTGAAAAGCATGTGAAATGTTACGGATATTGGTAGGAAGGGACTGAACTAGGGGGGATAACAGAGTTGAAGTATGCAGATATGAGTTCATTGGGGCAGGAACAAGCTGAAACAATGGGTCTACCTGGGCAAGCAGGTTTGTGGATTTTGGGTAGGAGGTAGAAATGGGAGGTGTGGGGTGCAGCAACTATGAGGTTGGTGGCAGTGGATGGGAGATCCCCATAGCTAATGTCAGTGATGATGTGGGAGACAATGGCCTGGTGCTTCTTAGTGTGATCCTGTTCGAGGGGTAAGTAAGAGGAGGTGTCTGACAGTTGTCGCTTGGCCTCAACAAGGTAGAGGTCAGTCCACCAGACTACTAAGGAATCCCCCTTATCTGTGCGTTTGATGGTGAGGTTAGGATTAATGCAGAGAGAGTGGAGAATAGTGCGTTCGGAAGGAGTGAGCTTGGAATTTGAGAGAGGAGTGGTGAAGTTGAGACAGCTGATGTCCCATCAGCAGTTAGCAATGAAAAGATCCAGAGCAGGCAGAAGACCAGAGTGAGGCATCTAGGAAGAGGGCAAGGGTTGAAGATGGGAGAAGGGGACATCGGTGCGGGCTGGAGAGTCCTTGTCAAAGAAGTAGGCACGGAGACAGAGGCAGCAGAAGAGCTCAGCGTCATGACGGGCATGGAACTCACTGAGGTGTGGGCGCAGGGAAACAAAGTTGAGGCCTTTACTGAGAACACAACGTTCTGTCTCAGAGAGGGGAAGTTCAGAGGGGGCACTAAACTAGAATATTTTTGAATACAGCTTTCTGTCAGCATCTTTAAAGATGCAAATAGGTTTTGAAAGGTTAACCAATGAACATGTTATTGTCCAGAAATTCCAGAGGTTCATTAGGTGGAAGAAGAGCTTCTGACATGTAGAGTATCACACATTGATACACGCATCCCACTTTATTTACTTTACACCAGACATATCCAAGTAATTAAAGGCATCTTTTTCTACGCAGTATTTGTGTAGCATTTGCTATTTCTGTCAAGTATTGACTTCCACTGTTCATCCACTGGAAGAAAGAAACACAAATGGGTAAATATGATTTTAATAACAACATTTTATATTTTATATTATCATTTGCGCATTCAGAAAATGAAATTGTTGATCCGAAGATAGAATTTTTATTATTTAATACATGTCATTAGTCAATGAAGTTTCATTCATTATTTATGTTTTTATTTCCTCAAATCTAATCCCAGTCAGGAGAAGTGAGCTGAATGAACCATCTGGCCTTTTACAGAGGCAGTGATCTTCATTTCTCTACTGCATTTCCCTGAGCAAGAGCATTACTGCTAGAAATGGCACATAACTCAAATATTCATGATCACACTTCTTCTTTATTCTTGTATTGTCTACACAAATCATTGCGGCAGTATTTTTTTCCAGTATTTCAGCATTTCTCTGTTATTTCTGAACCAAGATGCTTGATAATTTTTTCTCTCATTGCTTAGCCTCCTTTTTTGCACAGATTGGCATTTGGATGTTTCAGGTTCTTAAATCAGTCAATTTTCTGCCCGTGTTCCACATTCTGAATAAGAGATAATTGAGTGAGCAGGAATGCTAATATTTCACAGAAAATATTGCTTTATAAACATGAGAAAGTCTGCAGATGCTGGAAATCCAAAGTAACACGCACAAAATGCTGGAGGAACTCAGCAGGTCAAGTCATATCTATGTAAATAAATAAACGGCTGACGTTTTGGGCTAAGACCCTTCTTCAGGACCTTTTCAGTTCTGAAGAAAGGTCTCGGCCCAAAACACCGACTGTTTATTTATTTGCATAGATGCTGCCTGACCTGCTAAGTTCCTCCAGTATTTTACGTGTGTTGCTGCAAATATTTCTTTATGTGCTTCTTATAGTCACAGACAGTTGAAGAGACTCTTTGGGAGCTGTGCATTTTTTAGTATGTTAGAAAATTGTTGCTAACTTCACAGCCCCTCTCAGTGATCTTTTTTAATGCAGTAATTTAAAATTCTCACAGATCTATAGTAACCTAGATACATGATTTAGCCAAAGGGACTAGGTTTGCTGGTGATAATAAATTAGACAGGATTGTGAGTATGTAAGAGAATGTAAAGAAGCTTCAGAAGGAGACAGACAAGGCAAGTGAGAAGGCAAGACCATGGCAGACTGAATATCATGTAAAAAAAATGTGAGGTCATCTTCTTGACCTCAGCAGGTCAGGCAACATCTATGGGAGGGACTAATGATTCACCCTATCCAGCGCAAAAAAGCAGGATATCTCAGTGACTTCCCATTCCCATATTAACATATTGATCCACAGACTTCTCTATTACCAGATTGATACCAAAATCAGGTTGCAGGAGCAACACTCCATATTCTGTCTGCATAGTGTCCAACCTGATGCATGAACATCAATTTCTCTAACTTCCAGTATTTACTCCCCTCTTCCCTCTTTTTTCGTTCCTCATTCTGGTTATCCTCTCACCCCTCCCCTTCTCACCTGCCCATTTCCTCCTCATTCCCTTGTTCTTTCCTTTCTTTCACGGTCCACTGTCTTCTTATATCAGATTCTTTCTTCTTCATCCCTTTACCTCTTCTGCCTATCCCCTCCCAGTTTTCTTACTTCCTCCCCCTTCCCCCACCCACCCAGCTTTCTCTTCACCTGGTCTCACCTATCACTTGCCAGCTTGTATTCTTCTCCCTCACCCCACCCTGCCTTTTTATTTTGCTTTATGGCCCCTTTATTTCCAGTCCTCACCTGATCTGAAATGTTGTCTATTTATTCCTGTCCATAGATGCTGCCTGCCTTGCTGAGTTCCTTTTTGTGCGTATGTTGCTCAAGGTTTCCAGAATCTGCGGGAGCTCTTGTATGTATGGTGAAAAACTTCAGGAAGGGTAACACAAAGGAGCACAATATGGTGAGCAAGCTGTTGCCCATTTTGTAGGCTCCCATTCTCCATGCAGATGATGAATCCAAAGGAACATGAGAGACCGACACAGTTTCTCAAAAAACTGTATCGGTCTCAAAAACTTCTATAGTTGTACCGTGGACAACATTCTGACAGGCTGCATCACTGTCTGGTATGGAGGGGCTACTGCACAGGACCGAAAGAAGCTGCAGAAGGTTGTAAATCTGGCAGCTCCATCTTGGGTACTATCCTACAAAGTACCCAGGACATCTTTAGGGAGCGGTGTCTCAGAAAGGCAGCGTCCATTATTAAGGACCTCCAGCACCCAGGGCATGCCCTTTTCTCACTGTTACCATCAGGCAGGAGATACAGAAGCCTGAAGGCACACACTCGGCGGTTCAGGAACAGCTTCTTCCCCTCTGCCATCCGATTCCTAAATGGGCATTGAATCTTTGGATACTACCTCACTTTTTTTTTAATATACAGTATTTTTGTTTTTACACATTTTTAAAATCTATTCAATATACATAATTGATTTAAAAAAAAATTATTTATTATTATTTTTTTCTCTGCTAGATTATGTACTGCATTGACCTGCTGCTGCTAAGTTAACAAATTTACGTCACATGCCGTTGATAATAAACCTGATTCTGATTCTGATTCTGAAAAATTGGAATGTCATCAATTTTCATCCCTTCATCTGGACTGAAAGAAAGAGCTGGGGAAAAGGGTATTGCAAGAGCTGGTCGATGATAGAAACATAGAAACATAGAAAATAGATGCAGAAGTAGGCCATTTGGCCCTTCGAGCCTGCTCCGCCATTCAGTATGATCATGGTTGATCATCCAACTCAGAACCCTGTACCAGCCTTCCCTCCATACCCCCGATCCCTTTAGCCACAAGGGCCATATCTAACTCCCTCTTAAATATAGCCAATGAACTGGCCTCAACTATTTCCTGTGGCAGAGAATTCCACAGATTCACCACTCTCTGTGTGAAGAAGTCTTTCCTAATCTCAGCCCTAAAAGGCTTCCTCTTTATCCTCAAACTGTTACCCCTTGTTCTGGACTTCCCCAACATCGAGGAACAATCTTTCTGCATCTAGCCTGTCCAATCCCTTTAGGATTTTATATGTTTCAATAAGATCCCCCCTCAATCTTCTAAATTACAACGAGTATAAGCCTAGTCGATCCAGTCTTTCATCATATGAAAGTCCTGCCATCCCAGGAATCAATCTGGTGAACCTTCTTTGTACTCCCTCTATGGCAAGAATGTCTTTCCTCAGATTACGGGACCAAAACTGCACACAATACTCCAGGTGTGGTCTCACCAAGGCTTTGTACAACTGCAGTAGTACCTCCCTGCTCCTGTACTCGAATCCTCTTCCTATGAATGCCAGCATACCATTCGCCTTTTTCACCGCCTGCTGTACCTGCATGCCCACTTTCATTGACTGGTGTATAATGACACCCGGGTCTTGTTGCACCTCCCATTTTCCTAATCGGCCACTGTTCAGATAATAATCTGTTTTCCTGTTTTTGCCACCAAAGTGGATAACTTCACATTTATCCACATTAAATTGCATCTGCCATGAATTTGCCCATTCACCTACTTATCCAAGTCACCCTGCATCCTCTTAGCATCCCCCTCACAGCTAACACTGCCACCCAGCTTCGTGTCATCCGCAAACTTGGAGATGCTGCATTTAATTCCCTCATCTAAGTCATTAATATATATTGTAAACAACTGGGGTCCCAGCACTGAGCCTTGCGGTACCCCACTAGTCACTGCCTGCCATTCTGAAAAGGTCCCATTTATTCCCACTCTTTGCTTCCTGTCTGCCAACCAATTCTCTGTCCACATCAATACCTTACCCCCAATACCGTGTGCTTTAAGTTTGCACACTAATCTCCTATGTGGGACCTCGTCAAAAGCCTTTTGAAAATCCAAATATACCACATCCACTGGTTCTCCCCTATCCACTCTACTAGTTACATCCTCAAAAAATTCTATGAGATTCGTCAGACATGATTTTCCTTTCACAAATCCATGCTGACTTTGTCCGATGATTTCACCGCTTTCCAAATGTGCTGTTATCACATCTTTGATAACTGACTCTAGCATTTTCCCCACCACCGATGTTAGGCTAACCGGTCTATAATTCCCCGGTTTCTCTCTCCCTCCCTTTTTAAAAAGCAGGGTTACATTAGCCACCCTCCAATCCTCAGGAACTAGTCCAGAATCTAAAGTGTTTTGAAAAATTATCACTAATGCATCCACTATTTCTTGGGTTACTTCATTAAGCACTCTGGGATGCAGACCATCTGGCCCTGGGGATTTATCCGCCTTTAATCCCTTCAATTTACCTAACACCACTTCCCTACTAACATGTATTTCCCTCAGTTCCTCCATCTCACTAGACTCTCTGTCCCCTACTATTTCTGGAAGATTATTTATGTCCTCCTTAGTGAAGACAGAACCAAAGTAGATATTCAATTGGTCTGCCATGTCCTTGTTCCCCATAATCAATTCACCTGTTCCTGTCTGTAGGGGACCTACATTTGTCTTAACCAATCTTTTTCTTTTCACATATCTGTAAAAGCTTTTACAGTCAGTTTTTATGTTCCCTGCCAGTTTTCACTCATAATCTTTTTTCCCTTTCCTAATTAAGCCCTTTGTCCTCCTCTGCTGGACTCTGAATTTCTCCCAGTCCTCAGGTGAGCCGTTTTTTCTGGCTAATTTGTATGCTTCTTCTTTGGAATTGATACTATCCCTAATTTCCCTTGTCAGCCATGGGTGCACTGCCTTCCTTGATTTATTCTTTTGCCAAACTGGGATGAACAATTGTTGTAGTTCATCCACGCGATCTTTAAATGCTTGCCATTGCATATCCACCGTCAACCCTTTAAGTATCATTTTGCCAGTCTATCTTAGCTAATTCACGTCTCATACCTTCAAATTTACCCTTCTTTAAGTTCAGAACCTTTGTTCCTGAATTAACTATGTCACTCTCCATCTTAATGAAGAATTCCACCATATTATAGTCACTCTTACCCAAGGGGCCTCTCACGACAAGACTGCTAATTAACTCTTCCTCATTCAATACCCAATTTAGAATAGCCTGCTCTCCAGTTGGTTCCTCGAAATGTTGGTTCAAAAAACCATCCCACGTACATTCCAAGAAATCCTCTTCCTCAGCACCCTGACCAATCTGGTTCACCCAATCTATATGTAGATTGAAGTCACCCATTATAACTGCTATTCCTTTATTGCACACATTTCTAATTTCCTGTTTAATGCCATCCCCAACCTCACTACTACTGTTAGGTGGCCTGTACACAACTCCCACCAGCATTTTCTGCCCCTTAGTGTTATGCAGCTCTACCCATATCGATTTCACATCCTCCTGGCTAATATCCTAACTTTCTATTGCGTTAATCTCCTCTCTAACCAGCAATGCTACCCCACCTCCTTTTCTTTCATGTCTATCCCTCCTGAATATTGAATACCCCTGAATGTTGAGCTCCCATCCATGGTCACCCTGGAGCCATGATAGGTGGATCCAGGAGTTGAAAGATCATGATAGGCAGTGAGTGGGAATGATGTCAATATCTAGGACATGGGTTCCCAACCTGAGGTCCTCAGATCCCCCTGATAATGGTAGGGGTCCATAGCATAAAAAACGGTTGGGAACCTCTGATCAAAGAGGTGATAGATGGAAGTGACAAAGGGTTGAAAATTATTGGATCTGATAGGAGAGGACAGTGGAGCATGGGAAGGAGAAGGTGGTGAGAGAAACCAGTGCGAGGAATGAGTAGGTGGTGGGCAGATTTTGAGGACAGGGGAGCAGAAAGAAATAGAGTGATAGGGACCAGGTAAATCAACAGGAGAGAGAAAAGAGAAAATGGAAAAGGAACAGAGGGAGCAAGAGGTTTGAAAATTTAACGTTAATGCTACCATAACTTTTTCCGCACCTAAAAAAAATTTGGTTACATGAAAGGTACAGTATACTTGATTTCCAAAGAGACATGGCTATCTGTATACATAGGGTACTCAAGGCTGGGCATGTGAGACTGTTAGAAGGACAAATGTCTTAGGAGGTTAAATAATGTTAGATTCAATGGGTACCAAAACATATTGCAATTGCTTTGGATGTTGTTGAGAACAGACCAAGATTAATGTGTACAGTTTAGATTTCTAGAAGAGATGTACTTTCCATAGAGAGAGAGCAGCAAAGATTTACCCAGCTAGTTTCAGTATGAGGATGGGTTGAGTAAGTAGAGACTATATTCTTGTGAAAAGAAATCTCATCAGCACTCGTGAAGTTCTTGAAAGGGCTTGGCAAATGGAGTGCAAGGTGAATGTTTCACCTGACCGATCCAGTCCAGGACATGTGACAAAACTTGAAAATAAGTGAAAATAGAAATAAGCCACTCACACTTCTTTTCTTCACTCAGAGGCTGGTCAATCATTGGAATTTTCTCCTTGGGGGACCATGGAGTCTTGGTTATAAATGTTTTTTCAAACGGCGATCAATAGCTTTTTGGATGTTAAGGGAATTGAGGGATATGGCAGAAAATGGGTTTGAAGAGGAAGACTGGGGCATCATGGTAGTGTAGCAGTTAGCATAATGCTGTTACAGAGCCAGGGACCTCGGTTTAAATCCACTGTTGTCTGTAAGTAATTTGTACGTTCTCCCTACGAGAACTTGGGTTTTCTCCATGGCTCCAGTTTCCTCCCATGTTCCAAAGACAGATGAACTAGTGTATTCATTGGTCATGTGGGTCTAATTAGGCAGCACAGGCCTATTGGGCCTGATGGACTCTGTTACCATGCTGTGTCTCTAAATAAAAGCAATGTTATTATTGATGAACAGCAGAAAAGATTTCTTGAAGAAGCAGTATGTCCACCCCTGCTCAAATTTTCTAATTTCTTATTTATATGTAGTATGAAATCCCTAATATTTCTAAATAAATGCATTCTGTTTGATATCTTCCTTTAGAAATGAGGTAAAATGCTTTTCTCTATTTTAATATTTAATTAATGTGTGCAAATTGATTGTTATCTTTCCCATATTTCAACAGTGAGGACAAATCAAATGTCTTTTTGGAAATGAGTAAGGGCACAAAAGGTGTTTTAGACTGCAATTTGTTCTTTTGAAAATGCATGATTAGCCACCCACCATTTTCTTAAATAATTAAAATTTGGTGCTTTTTCTATTACCATGTGCTAGTGTCAACCTTCAAAATTGCTTCATAGGGTGTGAAACATGTTAGAAATTGTGAAGGGATTTGTTTGCAGTGTTCTTGCCAATCTTTAGTTTTAAAAAAAACACTAGAAAAATATTCTAAGTGGTCATTATCACATTAGTGTTCGCTGGTGTTGTTATGCATGAAGTAGTTGCTGGGTTCCTTTGTTATGACAGTAACTTCATTTCAAGAAGTCCTTCATTGGCTGTAAAGTGTTCTGGGACTTTCTGAGGTCAGGAAAAGCACTACAGTATCTAAATGTCTTGGTGTTTATCTGAATGTTTACTTTAGAGTTCTTCCTTCAGTTAAAGAAGAAGTGTTTTCGTTAGAAACAGGGAGTTGACAAGTTGCTAATAATCAGAAGCTTCATTGCTCCATAAATTTTTGTTAACCTTTTATTGTCATTCAAATTCCTGTAACAAAATTTCCTTGTATTTACATGGTGTCACCCACATCAGAAAAAGTTCAA
Source organism: Mobula hypostoma (assembly GCF_963921235.1). NCBI lineage: Eukaryota > Metazoa > Chordata > Chondrichthyes > Myliobatiformes > Myliobatidae > Mobula > Mobula hypostoma. The sequence continues at coordinate 49,405,274 of NC_086101.1, forward strand.
AATGTCCAAAATATGTATACTACATACAACCTTCAGATTCGGCTCCTTACAGACAGCCACAAAATAAACAAACCCAAATGAAAAGAAGACTGTCAAACACCCAATGTGCAGAGAGATAACAAATCATGCAAACAATAAAACTAAGCAAATAACATTTGGAACTGAAGTTCACAAAAGTTAGTCCACAGCCATGAAGACAGTCATCACTGTACCGTTAGCCGCTGACCAGTGCCTCAGTTCAGCGCAGAGGCAGGTTAACCTCGTGGAGCAGCGAGCTGAACACTGGCCCATCCCTCTCCTTTGGTCCTAACAACCTGACCTTTTCAATCTCACCCGGTCCTGAAATCAACAAATCTTAAAGTCGTTCCTCATTCTTGGAACTTGGCCCTGCTGCTTCAATAGTTTCTCAGTCCTGGGCTGACAGCCTTGATTTTGCCTTGCCTCAGTACTGCCGTATCAAATCACCTCCAAGTCCACCCTAGCAATGGCCAAACATTGGCCCATTCCCTGCTCTCAGGCCCTGCCCCCACCACCTCAATTCAGCCTATAGCCACCTAGACTCAACCATCCTGCACCTTGAAGACTTAAATTCACATCGCAAAAATGCCAGGTCATAGGGGCGGTTCAAAGCTCAACTCCGAAAGGAAAGTTACAGGGTATCAATTTCAGTGATTATTTTTCAGAGAGAAAGTGTGATTAATAGAGTAATTTATAGTTTTGCTTGCTGCCAGCAAGTTGTCATTGTGCTTCACCAGTGTCATCTTAAACTGGAAACCCGTATATTCATTGGGAAACCTATCAAAAAGAAATGTAGTGTAAAAGTAATAGAATGAGTGAGAAAGGACATAAAGAATTGAGTAAAATGGCGAAACCAATGGAACACTTGAATAACAAAAATATAGAATTTTTGAAAGTTGGTTGGGAGAAGGACCTTGGAAGAAGCTCCTAGACTATGATTCCTTATATGAACATGATGGATGAAAGATTAATAGCTATCAGTGGTGGACCAAAGATAGCAGAGAATGAAAAGGAAATCAAAAATATTAGAGTTCTTTGAAAATGTGACAAGCAGAAAGTTAATGGAGAGCCGTAGGACATAATGTGTTTGGATTTCAAAAGGCATTTTGTATTCCATTACAAAAAGTAAGTACTGCACAAGATTCTCACCACCAAACATCTATAGAAGTTTGTCAGATTTTAGATGTCCTGCCAAATCTTTGCCAACTCCTAATAAGTCAACACATCTTCCCAATGGTGCTGCCACATTCTCAGTTTCTTAATTTTCCCTCTCTCGGTTACGCTGTTATTGTCTCTTTAGCATTTCTTTTTGCACCGCTTCAGATGGCACAACTATCTTTGCACCATTCTGCTGACTTGTACTCATCGCCATACTTATTGTTGTATAATTATTTCCATGTGTAATGTTTATTCTGTGAGCTCCACATGAGCAGGAATGTTATTACACCCTTAGTAATTTTAATTTTATTATTGGTTTATCATTGTCACACATATCAAGTAATAGTAACAGTGCATTGAGGTAATACAAGGAAAAGCAATAACAGAAAGCAGTACAGAGTGTTATCGCAGAAGTGTAGTGCAGGCAGACAATAAGGTGCTAGACCATCGTGAGATCATAAATCGATTTATTGTACTAGGGACTATGTATGTAACTAGTGGATGTGTAGACCATAAGACTTCAAGACAGAGGAGCAGAATGAGGCCATTCAGCCCATTGAGTCTGCTCCGCCATTCCATCATGGCTGATCCCGGATCCCACTCAACCCCGTGCACCTTGCCATATCCTTCGATGCCCTGACCGATCAGGAAATGATCATCTTCCTCCTTAAGTGAACCCACAGGCTTGGCCTCCACTGCAGTCTGTGGCAGAACATTCCACAAGTTCATTACTCTCTGGCTAAAGGAATCCCTCCTTACTTCTGTTCTAAAAGGTCAGCGCTCAATTTTGAGGCTGTGCCCTCTAGTTCTGGATATCCCCACCATAGGAAACATCCTCTCTATATTCACTCTATCTAGTCCTTTCAACATTCGGTAGGTTTCAATGATATCCCCCTGCATTATTTTAAATTCCAGTGAGTGCAGGCCCGAAGTTACCAAATGCTCCCCTCATTCCCAGAATCATCCTCGTGGACCCCCTCTGGACTCTCTCCAATGACAACACATCTGTTCTGTTTTGCATGGGGACTCCTAAGCCCCTCAACACCTTTGATGTTTAAACCTTTTCTCCATTTAGATAATAGTCCACACTATTGTTCCTTTTACCAAAAACGCACAATCATATATTTCCCAACACTGTATTCCATTTGCCACTTCCTTGCCTATTCTTCCAATTTTTCTAAATCCTGCTGCAATCGCATTGCTTCCTCCACCTACCTTTGTATCATTTGAAAACTTTGCCACAAAGCCAACAATTCATTGACACACAATGTGGAAAGTAGCAGTCACAGTACTGACCCTTGAGGAACACCACTAGTCACTGGCAGCCAACCAGAAAAGCCCCCCTTATTCCCACTTGCTGCCTCCTGCTTGTCAGCCATTCCTCTACACATTTTATTGTGACTATGATAAAAAAAAGTCATCTAACCCAATCAAATCTAAGAACAGAAAAAATCACAAAATTATCTTAGTTATCTGAGATTATTAAATACTGATGTCTGGGGAGATTCTTGCTGCCTCACCAATACAGAAAGTTAGCATGAGGTGTAACAAATAATTAGAAAGGCTAATTAGATGCTAATTATTATTGTAAGGGCGGGGAAGCAGTTGACAACAGGAATCTGGAAATGTTGTGCTGTTTATGCAAAGATTTGGCGAGATTACACCCAGAATACTAGGTGTTAGGGATTCAGGAGTTATGAAGTTAGGGATTTTCCAGGCATCATTTCAATGAGAGTTAATCTCATTGATCCTAAAGTAAACTGCAAGCAGTAATTAGTTTGAAATTGAAATGACAACTTTTTAAACAAACAGTATTGTCTACTATGCAAACTACTGACCCGCAGCACACGACTGGCTGCTGAGAGGTATGGTTTATAAAGCAATGTGGCCACAAGATTTTCTTGTATTAAGTGCAAGGCAGTGGAGATAAATTAATTGTCCTACATCAAACCAGGCTATATTAGCTAAGTTACTTTGCACCACTATGATTGAGTTCAAGGAAGTTCGCAGAGCAGACTGATTTTGTCACCCAGAACATGAAGCAGGGTCACATAGATAGATGGGATACTTCTGCAGTTAGAGGAACAACCCTGATCACAACAGTTTTGGTTGTTTGAGTTCTCCATTCTCAGATATTTTAGACCATCTGTGGGTTTTACTTTGTCCCAGCAAAGGTGTTTGAACATTTAGAGATATCTTGTCAATTACAAGACTTCCAAGGCAAGTTTTTTTTAACACACAGAGTGGTGGGTGCCTGCAACTGTTGCCAGGGATAGAAGTGGAAGCAGATTCAATAGTGGTTCTTAAGATGCTTTTAGATAAACACATAAATATGTAGAGGATGGAGGGATATGGGGATCAAGAAGTGGATGAAGGAATTTAGTCTAATGTCGCATTATATTCAGCACAGACCTTCTGGTGTATTCCAGTGCTCTGTTCCCTGTTTTACTTCAAGATTCTTGTTGGAACTGAAAGGGAGAGAAAAATAGCTCCAAATTGCAGCAAGTGTGAGAAACAGTGTGAGAGCTTTGATAGGACAAAGAGTTTAGTCATAGTCATAGTCACAGTCATTCTTTATTGATCCCGGGGGAAACTGGTTTTCGTTATGTCTGATAGGTTGCTGTGGGAGGGGGAACTTTCAATGGAGTCATCTGGTTGATGTGTGGATGATGAGAATATGAACAAAGGAACATGTGCAAATGGTAATAGAGAACACTGAAATGAAGGGTGTTAGAGGGAGAATGACAAACAAAGGACATTAAAAGCAGCAACATGTGAAGCTGTAGGAAATACCAGAAATTAGTGGAAAGAGAAGAGGTGAGAGAATATTACAGATGAATAACCTACAGCAAAGCTGACAGAGAATGCAGGTTAATTGACTATCGAGTATTGATCAATAGCATCAACACAAAATAAAGAACAATAACTTCAAGGAAAGCTTGAAGTTCATTCTAATTCATGAATGTAACTAATTTGGAATATTAACTTTCTGTTCATGTTTTAAGTAACTAAATAACATTATTTGTGCTTTTAGTCAGACTAATTGAAAATGTACTCAAGGTCTGGGATGATCACAGAATCGATCCATGTAAATGAGTGGACTTTAAAAAAAAACTTCAACAGAAGAATGAAACAGGTTTAAAAATGGCTTATTTTCATAGAAACAGCAAAAAATGCCATGTTAGCAAAGAGTATAGAGAAAAGATTTGCAATCCAAAGGAACTTGTAATAGTTAGAACAAGGTGCAATCTTTCACCTCAGGTTTAACCAACGCACAGAAAGTGCTGGAGGAAAAGAGTACAGTCGATGTTTCAGGCAAAGACCCTTCGGCATGTCTCTTCCTGGGGTGCCTGCCCTGAAGAAGTTTAAATCTTTGACTCTTCCTCCAGTTCAAAACTCATTCAGATTGGCAGGATGAACTTCAATCTTCACTGTTGACTGCAATAAAAATCTTCAGTTAAATGAGCGGTTTATCCAAACCCAGGACCAAATCTATTGTACAAAAGTGCATCTAATTTAGCACGAGTTACTGTTAGATACATTGCTTACTTGAACAAAGGTCATAAAAACAATTCAGATGAAAGTAGTTTCTGCCTGAACTAACTTAGTATAAATTGCTGCTGAAAAGTGCTCATTTTGTGAGTGTGTGTGTGCGTGTCTGTGTGTCCATGTTTGTTTGTTAGTGACGGACTGGTAATCTAGGCTGCAGTCCAAGTATGGACAAAAAAGGGGAGATGTCTATGTGAAATTATTTAGCATTCACTGGAAATATCTGGGCAATGGAAAGCCAGTAGCGTAAATTATCAATTCAGCTTCTGCCCAAATTTCATGCTGGGAATGCAGATTTTACCCTTCAACGTGCAACTCTAGCCCTGCATCCAAGAAAACAAAGTCGTGCCTTATAAAAGAGCTTGAAAGTTTGAGAATGCTGACTCAAGTTATACATCTCTAGTTATAAAGGGAGATTCAATAAATAGAATTCCTTTAATTAATGGAAAGACAAAGTTATAAAGTAAGCCAAATTGTTAGAACACAGAAATTAATAAATGGAAGCACCAGGCCTCAATTACACTTTCAAACATAGAACATAGAACAGTACAGTCCAGTAACAGGCCTTTCAGCCCATAATGTTGAGGCAAACTAATTAAAACTAGCAATTAATCAATTAAAACACCTAACTAAACTACACACACAAAGTGCTGGAGGAAGTCAGCAACTCAGCCAGCATCTATGAAGGGGAATAAACATTCAACAATTTGGGACGAGACTCTTCATCAAGACCTTCTCAGATAAATATTCCTCCCTATCTATGTTATCTGGGCATCTCTTATTCTGTAGCTATTCTCCTTTACTGAAGAGTTCTTCATGCTGGAAAACATACTGTGAGGAATTAGCAAAATAGGTCCTCATTTTAAGCCATGAGCTGTGTAAAATACATGAGAGTCTGGGTTTCAGGAAACTGCATTCCTTTCCTGAAAAGCCATTCCACACCATCTGGAACAACTAGGGTGCTTTAATTATGTTTCTTAACATTTATTCATGCAGTGTTCTACCTCCTACAAGTCAGGTAATAGGAGGAAAGATATTCAGATCGAAGGTCTCCAGTGGGTAAATAAAATTGTTAATTACAATGTGATTTTCACTGAGCACTCCAAAATGGGTGCCAAATTGATAAAGATGCATGTATGAGGGTTGTTTTTTACAGATGAAGAGAAAGGTGGAGGAAAGGGAGAGTGGAGAGAGTGCAACAGGAAGGGGGAGTGGAGAGAATGCGAAGGGAAGGGGGAGTGGAGTGAGTGGGGAAGTGAGGGGAGAAGAATTGGGAAAGGAGAGAGGAGAAATAGTGAATGGGCAGGAAGTGGAAAGAGGGGAAAGGGGAAAGAGAGAGTAGGGAGGGAAAGAGGGAGTTGAACTAAGGGAGGAGAAGGGGAGAATGGATATTAAAATAGCTTCAACTTAGTATTTTCTTCAGGCTGGACTGGTAGGTTAATTTTGTGTCCCATAGTTCATCTCAATGTTGACATCTGTCAATTATAAATCAGAGAAAGGAAACCCTGGGCCAGAAAAATAGTCTTATGCATCACAGTGCCTCAGGGTGAATCAAGAATGATCAATAGTAGTTGGCTTTCCAATGACACCTAGTCTTTTAATGAAGTAACCTTTTCTAATGAATTCTTAGTAGTTGATGCTCAGCACCAGTATCATGAAAGAAGAAAATTTAATATAACATGTTTTGAAGAAGCATTTTGTAACACTGAATTCCATGAATTGAAGATAAAAGAGATTGTGAATGTTGGAACCGAGAAGAAGACAGAATGTTGGAAGAGCAGCTCGGTAGCATAATGCTATTTATGGAGCCAACAACCCAGGGTCAATACTACGCTCTCTATAAGGAGTTTGTGTGTTCTCTCCTTGACTGCATTTCTCACAAATGGCCAACAATAACTGAGACAAACAATGCTTAAGTGAAGTACTCAAAAACCTTCCTTTTCTTTTGGAATTGGAGTTGGAACTGGTTTATTATTTGTCACATGCACTGAAATACAGTGCATCATGTTCATACAGATCAGTTCATTACACAGTGTAGTGCGGTGAAATAAGATAAAACAACAACAATGCAGAATAAAGTGTAACAGCCGCAGAGAAAGTGCAGTACTAGCAAACAGTAAGGTGCAAGATCATAACAAGGTAGATTGTAAGGTCAAGAGTCCCATTTATCGTATTTGAGAAATGTTTCAAGTTCAAGTTCAGCTTAATTATCATGAACACAGTCAAATGAAACACCATTCCTCTGGGGTCAAGGTGAAAAACATAGTAACAACAGTCATACACAGTACAATTACAATAGTAGTGAAACATACAGACACATATACCATGTACAAGATGGCAATAAATACAGTTACACAAAAAATATGTAGCCCACGTGCCTGAGCGACATATCATGTAAATTAGTTGTGCATTGGTGTTATTGGAAAGAACAAACAGTTCTCAGCAGTCTGCAAAAGGACGTAGGTACACGTGGCACACAAGCCAGCTGATCTTCCACTGAATGAACACTGGAGTACAGCACTGATGGGAGGAGGCTGCTCCCAACCCAGCACAGACACCGCGTTGCACCCGCTCACTCATGCACTTTTCTAGTCATACGTATAACCATCTACGATGACAGGTTAGTGTCAATGAGCTCAAGGCCTTAGTGCCATGGCTGGATTGCATACAGAGTGGGTCATAAGTGGTGACTAAGACTCTAGACATTGTGTCTTGAGGCTTTGATCCCAGCACCACCCAGAAGGCCTCTGAGTGCTACTGTTGCCATACTTTTGTTTTGGTGTTCATTAGTGACTGTTACAAAGAGCTGAAAAGACTTATATTTTGTATTTTCACCACCCTGCCTCCCAGTGTTGCCACTTTCCCAAGGGATGATCTCTTTCTAATTGTTTGTTTAGGTCAAAGCCTCCTTAACTTGGCTCGTCACCTTGTTTGTGATTTAATCTCTCCAGACTTTCACTCTGAGACCAAAGTTTCTTCCTTCCAATTTCTTTTGTTTTTGTCTATTAAAACTTGTTTTTATCTATAAATGTCCCCGTTTGTCATAAAAGATCATCAACCTAAAATGTTATCCAATTTCAACATTTTGGTTTGATTTCAGAATTCCAGCATCTGCAGAATTTTACTTTTAAACCAAAATTACTTTGTTCATTCATACGAAGAATATACTTATTATTTTCATGAAGAATTTTCAACCCAACTGCACAATGAGGTCTTTAGCTTGGAAAGATGGAGACAAATTTATATTAATTTACTAGACTGCATATTATTAATCTTTAAAGAATTAAAACTATTAAATGGTCATTTGCCTTTTCATTTCTAAAATAGCCAAGAGTTGTGCCCAAAGTGATTACTATTAAGAATATTTCATTTAATAGATGGGCTTTCAAACACATTACTAAATCACATTATTAATTTATTATTCCTGGTCATTAGTGAGGAAGATGTCTGGTATTAACATGAAAGGGTCAGTAACGCAATAATATATTTAATGTCTCCGTAAATATACCTTCCAAAAACAAATAGTTTCTCACATGTACCCACCAATTTATCCAACTTTAATCTCCTTAATTTCTCATAACTATTCACCACATCATAGAAATATATGTTCTGTTAGAGATGTTAATCAGCATCAGAATCAGACTTACTATTGCTTTATTATCAGAATCAGATTTATTATTTGCTTTATTTATAACAGGCTTTGGCGTGAACAGGCGGAGGCATAGATAGGAGGAGGTAAATCTTTTTTCTCAGTACAGGGTAGTCAGGATGGAGTGCTCCTGCTGTCAGATATGGGAATTCAGGATACCTGACTATATCTGCGGGAAGTGCACCCAACTTCAGTGCCTGACTGACCAGGTCAGGGAGTTGGATGTACTCAGGATCATTTGGGAGGCTGAAGACATTATAGATGAGACTTTTGAAGAGGTGGTCACACGTAGAGTGCAGACTTTAGGCAGTAGATGGGTGGCCACCAGGAGAGGTAAGGGGATTCGGAAGTCAGTGCTGCGTTACCCTGTGGCCGTTCCCCTCAGCAACAAGTATACCTCTTTGGATTCTGCTGTGGGAGGGATGACCCATCGGGACGTGACAGCAGCAGCCAGGCTGCCTGGTTTAGAGGGCATGTGTTATCACAAGAGACTGGATAAACAGTTAGTTTTCTCTGGAATGGCGGAGGCTGAGGGGAGATCTGATGGAGGTTTATGAGATGAAATGCAATGTTGGAATGAAATACAATGTTAGAAAGCGTATGGTCATTCACTTTGGTGGAAGAAATAAATGGGCAGACTATTATTTAGACAATAGACAATAGACAATAGGTGCAGGAGTAGGCCATTCGGCCCTTCTGTGATCATGGCTGATCATCCACAATCAGTATCCAGTTCCTGTCTTATCCCCGTAACCTTTGATTCCGCTATCTTTAATAGCTCTATCCATCTCTTTCTTGAAAGCATCCAGAGACTTGGCCTCTACAGCCTTCTGGGGCAGAACATTCCATACATCCATCACTCTCTCGGTGAAAAAGTTTTTCCTCAACTCCGTTCTAAATTACCTACCCCTTATTCTTAAACTGTGGCCTCTGGTTCTGGACTCACCCATCAGTGGGAACATGTTTCCTGCCTCCAGCGTGTCCAATCCCTTAATAATCTTATATGTTTCAATAAGATCCCCTCTCAGCCTTCTAAATTCCAGAGCATACAAGCCCAATCCTTCCAATCTTTCGCATATGACAGTCCCGCCATCCCAGGAATTAACCTTGTGAATCTGCGCTGCACTCCCTCAATAGCAAGAATGTCCTTCCTCAAATTTGGAGACCAAAACTGCACACAGTACTCCAGGTGTTGTCTCACCAGGGCCCTGTACAGCTGCAGAAGGACCTCTTTGCTCTTATACTCAGTTCCCCTTGTTATGAAGGCGAGAATTTCATTAGCTTTCTTCACAGCCCGCTGTACTTGCATGCTTGCTTTCAGTGACTGATGTACAAGAACACCTAGATCTCGTTGTACTTCCCCTTTTCCTAACTTGATTCCACTTAGATAATAATCTGCTTTCCTGTTCTTATCACCAAAGTGGATAACCTCACATTTATCCACATTAAACTGCATCTGCCATGCATCTGCCCACTCACCCAGCCTGTCCAAGTCACCTTGCATTCTCATAACATCCTCCTCACATTTCACACTGCCACCCAGCTTTGTATCATCGGCAAATTTGCTAATGTTACTTTTAATTCCCTCATCTAAATCATTAATATATATTGTAAGCAGCTGTGGTCCCAGCACTGAACCCTGCGGTACCCCACTGGTGACCACCTGCCATTCCGAAAGGGACCCATTAATCGCTACTCTTTGTTTTCTGTCAGCCAGCCAATTTTCAATCCATGTCAGCATTTAGATGGAGACAGAATTCAAAACACAAAGATGCAAAGGGACTTGGAAATCCTTGTGCAAGATATCCTAAAGGTTAACCTCCAGGTTGAGTCGGTGGTGAAGAAGGCGAATGTAATGTTGGCATTCATATCTAGAGGTACAGAATATAACAACAGGGATGTGATATTGAGGCTCTGTAAGGCACTTGTGAGACCACACTTGGAGTATGTCCAACATATTATTCTCCGTAACTTCCGCCACCTCCAACGGGATCCCACCACTAAGCACATCTTTCCCTCCCCCCCTCTCTCTGCATTCCGCAGGGATCGCTCCCTACACAACTCCCTTGTCCATTCGTCCCCCCCATCCCTCCCCACTGATCTCCCTCCTGGCACTTATCCGTGTAAGCGGAACAAGTGCTACACATGCCCTTACACTTCCTCCCTTACCACCATTCAGGGCCCCAAACAGTCCTTCCAGGTGAGGCATCACTTCACCTGTGGGTCGACTGGGGTGATATACTGCGTCCGGTGCTCCCGATGTGGCCTTTTATATATTGGTGAGACCCGACGCAGACTGGGAGACCGCTTTGCTGAACATCTACACTCTGTCCGCCAGAGAAAGCAGGATCTCCCAGTGGCCACACATTTTAATTCCACATCCCATTCCCATTCTGACATGTCTATCCACGGCCTCCTCTACTGTAAAGATGAAGCCACGCTCAGGTTGGAGGAACAACACCTTATATTCCGTCTGGGTAGCCTCCAACCTGATGGCATGAACATTGACTTCTCTAACTTCCGCTAAGGCCCCACCTCCCCCTCGTACCCCATCTGTTACTCATTTTTATGCACACATTCTTTCTCTCACTCTCCTTTTTCTCCCTCTGTCCCTCTGAATATACCTCTTGCCCATCCTCTGGGTCATCCCCCCCCTCCTTGTCTTTCTTCCCGGACCTCCTGTCCCATGATCCTCTTGTGTCCCCTTTTGCCAATCATCTGTCCAGCTCTCGGCTCTATCCCTCCCCCTCCTGTCTTCTCCTATCATTTTGCATCTCCTCCTCCCCCTCCAGCTTTCAAATCCCTTACTCACTCTTCCTTCAGTTAGTCCTGACGAAGGGTCTCGGCCTGAAATGTCGACTGCGCCTCTTCCTATAGATGCTGCTTGACCTGCTGCGTTCACCAGCAACTTTGATGTGTGTTGCTTGGAGTATTGTGTGCAGTTTTGGACTCCTTATTTTAGAAAGGATATACTGACATTGGAGAGGGTTCAGAGAAGATTCACGAGAATGATTCCAGGAATGAAAGGGTTACCATATCAGGAATGTCTGGCAGCTCTTGGACTGTATTCCCTGGAGTTCAGGAGAATGAGGGGGGATCTCATAGAAACATTCCGAATGTTAAAAGGCCTGAACAGGTTAGATATGGCAAAGTTATTTCCCATTGTAGGGAGTCTAGGACAAGGTGGCACGACTTCAGGATTGAAGGGCATCCATTTAGAACTGAGATGTGGAGAAATTACTTTAGTCAGAGGGTGGTAAATCTGTGGAATTTGTTGCCACAAGCAGCTGTGGAGGCCAAGTCATTGGGTGCATTTAAGGCAGAGATGGATAGGTTTTTGATTAGCCAGGGCATCATAGGGTATGGGGAGAAGGCAGGGAAGTTGGGATGACTGGAAGAATTGGATCAGCCATGACTGAATGGCGGAGCACATTCGATGGGCCGAATGGCCTATTCTGCTCCTATATCTTATGGTTATAAGATTATGAAAGGCATAGATAGAGTAGAAAGGGAGTATCTGTTTCCCAGGGCTGACATGTCTAATACCAGAGGGCATGCACTGAAGATGAGAGGAGGTGGGTTTTTTACTTAGAGAGTGGTGGATGCCTGAATTACGCTGCCTGGTATGGTGATAGAGGCAAATACATTCGAGGCTTTGAAGGGATGTTTAGATAGGCACATGGATGTAAGGAAGGTGGAAGGATATGGACATTGTGTAGGTAGAAGGGATTAGTGATTTGGTGTTTTTGTTTTTTTTTAGCTGGTTCAACACAACATTGTGGGCCAAAGGGCCTTTTCTGTGCTGTATCTGCTACGTTCTATGTTTTTACTGTCTCCCCCTTGCTTTACTACTTCCTGATTTTGGCCACCTCATCACACAGATAGGGAGGAAATATTGACCTGGAAATTAAAGAGAAGAAATAGTTTTAAAAATGTGAATGAGGTCAACATTAACAGGGACAAGATATTATGGAGAATCTATCAAAGCAGGAAGAGAAAAAAATAAGAAAAGTAGCAGAATGAGATAAGATTATCTAAAAGGAAGAGTTAAAAATATTAGGAAGGAAGGATTAACAGAGGCATAATAACACCATGAAACATAAGATCAGAATTAAATCATTCAATCATGCCTGATTTATTATCCCTCTCAACCCCATTCTCCTGCTTTCACCCCATAACCTTTGATGTCCCTACTAATGAAGAAACTATCAACCTTACTTTAAATATATCCAGTGACTTGGCCTCCACTGCCGTCTGTGGCAGTGAATTCCACAGGTTCACCACTCTGACTAAATAAATTCCTCTTCATCGCTATTTAAAGGGACATCCTTTTATTCTGAGGCAGTGCAGTTTACCACTATTAGAAGCATCTACTCCACGTTCACGCCATCTAGGTCTTTCCACATTTGGAAGGTCAATGTACGAGGTTAAAAGAGGAAGCAACTGATAAAGAAGAAAACTGAAAAAGGGTACAGAGCAAAGTTGATTGCCCTGAAACGGCAGGATACAACAGCAGCAGGGGAATGCAGAAGTACTTTACTTAAATGTTTCAGCCAAGGTTCATTGCCTCCTCACGGGCTGGCTTGTCCACTTAGGAATGCAGGAAGACAATTTTGCACTTTGTTGATGCAGTGGGGACCAGCTGCCCTTACAACACTACAAGAGACTTTTACTGAGCTTACCCAGAATGCTGTCCAGTTCCATTAGGAACTGCAGTGCGAGCATCACCCTGTCCTTGATTTCATGACTGTGCTATGCATCGCAGAACCCACAAGACCAGATTATGTAACATCTGAGCTCTCACTCGGCCTATGGACACAGCACTGAGTCCAGAAGCAACACATGAACATACCCAAGCCCAGACGCACATCACACCTAGCCCTGAAGTTTAATGCCAATGTTGTAAATTGCACGGCCCCCTTTCATTTGAATAATATCACAAACCTTGACTGATTTATTTTATTTTTCATTATGTTTTATTTTACATAGTATTTTTAACATACTAACACAATCAAAGACAGAAAATGTGTTAGAAAATTGCCTTTCGTTCTTTACTCAATGCAAACCATCAGTCACCCATTTCTACACTATCACTACACTAATCCCACTTTCTTCTCCCCACCTTATTCTCACTGTCTCTAGATTTGCTTGCTTGTACTCATACAGCAACTTACCACAGTCAATTAACCTACCAAACGCTGCCTTTTGAGATCTGGGAGGAAACTGAAGCACCCAGAAGAAACTTTTTTTTTAAATTTTATTTTTATTTGGATAAGGAATTCACAAGTATCATATACTTTTTCCACACTTATAACCTTTTCCATTTTTTATATGTATAAAACTATAATTATTTATACATTCTTAAGTACACATTGAGATGATATAAAAGGAAATTAGACACTTAAATAGATAATTATGTACAGTGGTAATACTAATCTATTAGGCTAAGTAATGGTATTAGTTGTTAAGAAACATAGTAACAATAGTTTCCATAAATCTCTTCTGGACCATTTCTTCTGGTCCAAAATGTTGCATGTAAGCCTATGTAACAACCATTGTAGGTGTTTATATCCTAATTTGTTCATGCTTGCTCCTGCCCCCAGACATAATTATCCAATCCCTATGTACTTATTTACTTAATTTTATCATTTTTTATCCCTTTCCCAAATCTTTTCCTTTACTTGTATTAATTCTCTATTTTCCAAAAGAAAACAAAAACAGTAAACATTTAGACTAGGGGTGCTTACGTTAGCAATATTACTATGTTGATGAGAAGAGCAGTATAAATCATTAGGAGAGTCATCTAAAGTCTGCTCGCATTGGGGTTATATATTCAATCCATTTATTCCAGATTTGATAAAATTTTTCTTTTTGAATTCTCAGGGAGTAAGTCAACTTTTCCATTTAAAATATTTCCAAGATAATTTCGTGCCAATCTTCTGATGTAGGTAGTATTGGATTTAGCCACTTTCTAGTGATTGATTTCTTACTTGCCGCTAAGAGGGCCTACAGCAACTTTATATCTTCCTTCTGTTCAAGAAACAATACATGCCCCAAATAGAGTGTCTCAAAGTTCAGAGGTATCTGGGACCTAAGTACCTTAACTAATGTTCTATGAATACTTTCCCAATATATACTTAATTTAGGGCAATCCCAGAAAATATGAAAATGATTTGCCTCCTTGGAGCCGCACCTTCTCCAACATGTCACGTTTGTATCTCTATATTTTTCCTGATATGGGGTCTTGAAGTATCTTATAATATTTTTCCAACAATGTTCTCTCCAAGTCAAAGAATTAGTCGAGGACCACTGAAAGCTGCATATTTTCCCCCAAGCCTCCTCTGAAAGTACCAACCCCGCTTCTTTCTCCCACTTCTCTTTAATATACAATGTGTTTACATTTTTAGCATGGGTGAGTGCATTATATAATCGAGAAACTGATTTACTAGGTATTGAACTGCAAGCCGAATTCAGGATCTTGAAAAATTCTAATTCTACTGTTGATAGGTCTGTATATCTACAACTCTGGTTAACATAGTTTCGTACTTGAAGGTACCTAAAAAAGTCATTGTGTTCCAGGCCATGTTTACCCAGAAGAAACTCATGAAGGCTCCACAATGACAGCATATGGAGTCAGGATTGAATCCAGGTTGCTGGAACTGTGAGGCGGTTCCACTGCCTGCACCACTGTGCATTACTTAAGTGTGTTTTAAAGTAAACTCAGTATTTTTCAGACATTTTTTTATTTGTTTAAAATATGTAAGTCACTCTGAACTGTTTTAAAATACCTTTGAACACTGGAGACATCAAGAGTAGTTCAAAGACCTTTGACGACAGGAGCTGCAATCCAGTTCCTGAGGTCTTGGTGCAGCTTGTGAACTGTGTCAATCTGGGCGATGGTCGTTGCAGCAGGTCCAGAGCGCAGCTGGAGTCACTGAGCCACACTGAATGTGTTGTGGCAAGAATAACACAAGGATATATAGCTGGATCTACATATTCAGCAAGAATACTTGTAACATTATAAATTAACAGCATGTATGTATTTTTGTCAGAGGAACAAAAGATATGGCAGCGGCTGGAAATCTTGAGCAACACACACAAAATGTTGAGAGAACACAGCAGGTCAGGCAGCATCTATTGAGGGAAATAAAGAGTCAGTATTTCCGGCCAAAACCCAGGGTGGACTGTTTATTTTTCTCCATCGATGCTGCCTGAACTGCTGTGTTCCTCCTGCATTTTGTGTGTGTTGTTCAATATACTGTATTTGTGTTTTGTACAGGATTTGCTTTTAAAGTGTCCTAATCAGATGTTAATCAGAGTTCAAAGTTCAAAGTAAATTTTATAATCACAGTACATATGAATATTAGAACACAGAAATTAATAAATGGAAGCACTAGGCCTCAATTTATACTTTCAAACATGGATAAGGGCTGCACAGAACTATAGTGGTTAGTACAATGCTTTACAGTATGGATGACCTGGGTTCAATTCCTGCAGCTGCCGGTAAGGAGTTTGTACGTTCTCTCTGTAATCATGTGGGTCTCCTCCAGGTGCTCTGTTTTCCTCCTACAGTCCAAAGATGTACCTGTTGGTAGATTAATTGGTCATTGTAAATTGTCCCATGATTAGGTGAGGATTAAATCATGGGATTGCTGAGCAGTGTGGCTGGAAGGGCCTTCTCCGCACTGTATCAGAATAAATAAATAATTATATGTCACCATATACAACCCTGAGATTAATTTTTTTGTGTGCATACTCAACAAATCTATAGAATAATCACTACATCAGAATTAATGAAAGACTGCCCATTTAAAGCGTTCATCCAGAGTACAGAAAACAGCACTCTATAAAATCCAAAAAGAACAATAATATAATGAATAATAAATACTTTTTCAGAAGAAATTTTAATTTGTGTACAATGAATCAAATCCAGAGAGAGGGGAACACATATTCCCCTCAGTTTGTCATCCTGTTGTCCTTGTTGCAAATATTGTATATGGATGTTGTATGAAAGAGGTTCTGATCGATGGACATGTTGCCCACTTAGGTGCATGCATGAAGAGCACCATATTAATTTAATTCCCATGGTCAATGGCAGCAAAGATTCTGTTCATGAGAAGCATAAGAAGACATGTGAAGTTACACTATTAAAATTTAGCAGAAAATTTTCTTCTAATTAGGTTAGAATCTGGAAACTACTATCAAAAGAAGCAGCTAAGACAGAGTCAGGATGAATGTAAATTAGCACATAAATGGAATGGTAATAAAAAAACTGGAAACTGGAAATCTAAAATGAGAGCAGAAAATACTAGAAATGCTCAGCAGGTCAAACAGTGTATGTGGGAAGAGGAACACTTCATGTAGAAGACCCTTCATTCTGACAGTGTTTGTGACATGTAATGTCTGATCTGTTCATCTTTCCTCCAAACTTTCATCTGCCTGACCTATGAAATGTTAATAAAATTTGATGTGATAGGCCGAGGTGCTTACAGTGGAGAATAAACATTGGTGTGGTCTACTTGGGCCAAATGATTTGTTGCTTAGCTGTAAAATTTGTGAAATCCTATGTAATTTATTCTAAACTCAATGAGCTTGCTGTAGTATGACTTTAAAACTGAGGTAAATGTCCTGTCCTGCTTTCAGCAATTTTTTAATAACTACAGACATTAGGGATAACATTGTTCATATTATCTGCAATGTCTGTAATTATTAAAAAAATGCACTGATTGCAAAATAAATATTACTGTGTGTCATCCTAAGAATCATCTTAAGCTCAACATTACATCAGCCATTTTGTAGCCACTGGTTATACTTCACATGATAAAAATAGTGGCTGCTCATGTTGTTTAATTGATCGTCACTTAGCTAAGTCAAGTCAATGCACATTGAATTTATTTGAAACGAAACACTTCTCAAGCAGAATATCCAGGCCTTAACATAATTTAGAATTATGGGATATGATGAGAAATAAATAAAAATGATCTCCTTTCTGTTGCTCTTTTCAATTGGCTATTGAATAAATCAATAATGCTATTGATTATTTAGATGCTTCTCTGAATGCAGGCCCTAATAGTATTGTTGAAGGTAAGTAAATAAGTTAATCGTTTCCTGCATGACTACAAATCATCTCATGGATGTTTCATAAGATAAATAGGAAATACTAGATAATATATGCACATGGAAGCTTTATTTTGAAGACTTCTTGAATTACTTCAATATTATTAAGAATGCAGTTCACCTACTCCAGTGTAACCTTGAATATATTTATTGAAGTCTCAGATTGTTTGCTTAGTTATCATAGTTATTTTCTACTCCAGTTTCCCTTGCATGTTAACGGAGTCATACAGCAGAGAAATTGACCCTACATCCCACTGAGCCCACACTAAACTATCCGGCAGTCATTTACACACATGCTATTTTACTCTTCCTACATTCCCATCAATCTCTTAATTTCTACCACTCATCTATACAGCAAGCACAATTAACAACTGCCACTTAATTTACCAGACCACACGTCTCTGGGATGAGGGAGGAAACCAGTGTACCCAGAGGGAATTTATGTAGTCACAGGGAGAACATGCAAATCTGTACACACAGCACCAAGGATCAGGATCAAACCTGGGTCACTGGACCTGTGAGGCAGCAGATCTACCAGTTACACCAGTGTGCCATTTGTCTGTAACAGGAAACAGACATCAATTTCCTCTTTAAAAGAACTGAATGAATTGTTACTTTTTCACTTCATATTTCTCTGTGTGCAATTGGACTGAACTTCACTGCTGTTTACATATAGAGAAGCAGGGAGGTATGGTGGCAGACTCAAGGCTCCAGTGATGCAGGTTTGATTTTATTCTTGTGGTGCTGTCAGTGTGCAGATTGCATGTTCTCCTTATAACCCCAGCTGCTCTGGTTTCCTTCCACATACCAAAAACATGCTCATAGGTAAACTGACTACTTCACTTCAGGTGGCTTTGTAGGGTGGCTAAAGAATCAAAGACGAGCTGATGGGTGTGTGAGGGAAGGTAAAAATCCAGGGAGATGAGCGGAAGGGATGGAATTCATGAGGGTGAACTGTTGGCATGGAAGTGATGGAAATAGTGGTCTTCCTTTGTGTTGGAACAGTTTTTAAACTATGTTCTTATTCAACTTTTAACTAAAGGAAATAAAACAAACTTTAAATGCCAAAGGCACCATCTTTCAGATGAAACAAAAGTCCCATTCGCTCTCTCAACTCAATAAAAACAAACAGTGATGCACTACTGCAAAGAAGAATAAATGTTGGTGTGGAGAAGAATTGTTTGAACATAGAACAGTACAGCACTATGGAGCCTTCAGTCCATGATACTGTGTCAATTAGTATAAACCTACTCCATGATCAATTTACCCTGTCCTCCCTACAACAGCCCATCTACAGAATGTGCTTATCTGAGAGCCTTTTAAATATCCCTATTCTACCACCCCCTCCGCAGAGTGCATTCCAAGCACCCTCTGCTCTCTGTGTGAAAAAAACAACCTCTGACATCTTCTCTAAATGTTCCTCCACTCACGTTAAATGGATGGCCCCAGGTACTGGCCATTGCTATCCTGGTGCCAGTTGTCTATTCTATTCATGTCTCATAATCTTATACATGTCTATCAACGCTCCTCTCATTCTCTGTCACTTCAACAAGAAAAGCCCAAACTCATTCAAATTTTCCTCATAAGGTATGTTCTCTAATCCAGGCATCCTGGTAAATCTCCTGTGCATCCTCTCGAAAGCTTCCTGATGCTGTTAGAGGTTGATTTTGCATGGTCTGCCTCACATTACAATCTTGAGGCAATACAGGACAGATAGGAACTGTTATGTATTCAATATTTCAGTACTATTTGAGTAAAATTGTAAATATATTGGTGATAAAGCATTCTTTGTTTGTTTAAATAATTCATTACAGGTTATATGCAAAATTTGCTGATGACACAACAATTGTAGGCCGTATCTCGGGTAATGATGAGTTTGAGTACAGAGAGGAAATTAAGAACCTGGTGGATGGTGCAAAGACAATAACCTATCCCTCAACGTCAGCAAGACGAAGGAATTGGTTGTTGACTTCAGAAGGAGTAGCGGACCGCATGACCCAATTTACATCGATGGTGCGCAAGTGGAACAGGTCAAAAGCTTTAAGTTCCTCGGGGTCAATATCAGAAATGACCTGACTTGGTCCAACCAAGCAGAGTCCACTGCCAAGAAGGCCCACCAGCGCCTTTACATCCTGAGAAAACTAAAGAAATTTGGCCTGACCCCTAAAACCCTCACTAATTTTTATAGAAACACCGTAGAAAGCATTCTTCTAGGGTGCATCACAACCCGGTATGGAAGTTGTCCTGTCCAAGACCGAGAGAAGCTGCAGAAGATCGTGAACATGGCGCAGCACATCACACAAACCAATCTTCCATCCTTGAACTCACTTTACACCGCACACTGTCGGAGCAGTGCTGCCAGGATAATCAAGGACACGACCCACCCAGCCAACACACTTTTTGTCCCTCTTCCCTCCGGGAGAAGGCTCAGGAGCTTGAAGACTAGTATGGCCAGATTTGGAAACAGCTTCTTTCGATCTGTGATAAGACTGCTGAACGGATCCTGACCTGGATCTGGGCCGTACCCTCCAAATATCCGGACCTGCCTCTCGGTTTTTTTGCACTACCTTACTTTCCATTTTTCTATTTTCTATTTATAATTTATAATTTAAATTTTTAATATTTACTATTGATTTGTAATCCAGGGAGCGGGAAACGCAGAATCAAATATTGCTGTGATGATTGTACATTCTAGTATCAATTGTTTGGTGACAATAAAGTATAAAGTATAAAAGTATGTGAATGGCATACTTCATCATGCCACAGCATCACAAGCGCGCACCTTGCTAAAGTAAAAACTAAGAAGCATACACAAGTTATTCTGGCTCTCCCGTGTTTTGTTTTTGATTAGTTTGGAGTTACAAAACATAACAGTGATGACGAGTAAGTTTCAAACAAACCTGAGATGACTACCTACTTGTTGAAATGGAGTGAGATGTTTGAGTTAATGAAAGCACAGTGAGAAGTGGTTGAATTTTTAAAAAACAGCACAGAACAAGATTCTTCAGGAAGGGACAGAGACAGTTGTGATTGTAAAAAAAGGCAGAAAACAGACAAATTTATGGGCTCATTAAAAGTAAGTAATAATAATCAAACATTTTAAAAAAAGCTCAAATGGTTGGGTATATCGGAAAGATAGCCACATTTGATTGCACAAAAAAATAACTGGATATTGTACACTGAGTGAATTGAGCAGTGTTTTAAAGCAAATGGAATAGCCAATGAGAAGTGAATGTCAGATCTGGTGTTAAAAGTATACAGTTTGCTTAGAGGTATAACTACTGCAACCAAACCAGCTGAAATAAGCTTTGGTGATATCGTGAAAGTAATGCGGGAACATTTAGAACCAAAACTATTGTTGATTGCAGAATGCTTTAGGTTTCATAAGTGGAATGAAAAGGAAGAGGAGTCCATTTCAGCATATGTGGCTGAATTGAAGAGATTATCTGAGCATTCTCAGTTCAGTGATGGGCTTAATGATGCACTGAGATATCATTTAGTTTATGGAATCTTACAAGAAAGTATTCAAAAACAGCTCCTCACTGAAGCACAACTTACATTTAAAAGAACGGTTGAAGCAGCTGTGTCAATGGAAACAACAGAGAGAAAAGCAATTGAGTTGCAGTCAGGAATGAAAGTAAGCATGAACAAAATTGGAATGCCTAAACAGAGATCAGCCTGGCCAAAAAAATTGTGTTCCCATTGTGACAGGGTCTCACATACCCCAGACCAACACAGATTTAAAGAAAAATGCAACACAGTAGGAGTCATACAAAGAACACATCGGGCAGACAAAAACAAATGGACTGCAAAGGGAAGAGTTAAAGATAAAAAGTAAATTGAAGCTTCAAAAAGAAAACTAATCTGCTTGCTGATGATGAAAAACCTGATAATGATGAGAGTGATACAGGATTGATTAGCCTTGAGACTTACAGTGTGAAAACTAACAATAGACAAGTAATATGGCTTTCACCAGAAGCAAATAGCAAATTAATTAAAATAGAATTGGACACTGTCTCAGCTGTTTCAGTCTTTCCACAAAACTAGTTTGAATGGCATTTCAAAGATACTGAATTGAAGCCTGCAGATATCCTACTAAGAACTTACATTAGAGAAAATATAAATGCTGTGGGAATGGCATTTGTAACACTGAAATACAACAACCAACAAGGCACATTGAACTTGTATGAGTTAAAAACGGGAGGCTCAGCATTGTGGGGTCATGAGTGGTTGAGATAACTACAACTTAATTGGAGATCTATCAACCATTTTTATGCCACATACTCTACAATCGACTCATCTGAAAGTGAAAAGTACTAGATGATACCAAGGATGATAAAAGCTCAAGACGGTTTTAAAAAGACTGGAATATTATGGGCTCAGAGCATGATGCAGTAAGTGTGAACTCTTTATACCAAGCATCACTTACTGTGGTCACACCATTGAAGCAAAGGAATTACACAAGTGTGCTGAGAAAATTCAAGCAGTGGTGGATGCCCAAGGACAAGGAATATGTCACAGTTGTGGTCCTTTTTAGAACTTATCATTCACTATCACAGGTTCCTGACAAACCTGGCTACTGTGCTCCACCCCTTGAAGTCATTTATACAGATCGGGAAGAAATGGCCAAGGACAAATCACTGTGAGGTGGCTTTCCAAAAGGTAAAGGAAATGATGAGATCAGATACTGTACTCACACGTTATCATCCACATCATCCAGTGAAACCTGCCTGTGACACCTCAGCTTATGGTATGATGTAAGTGAATACCCCATAGCCTTTGCATCATCTTCTCTTACCGCTAGAAAGAACATTATGCACTGATTAACAAAGGATGCTTGAGTCTGGTTTGGGGTGTAAAACATTTCGACCAGTACTTGTATGGGAGAGAGTTTACCCTCTTTACTGATCATCAACCACTAGTGTCCATTTTTAATCCACTCAAGGTGTTGTACTAATAGCAGAATGCAGATGGACTCTGTTTCTTTTTGCACAGAATTATAAGACTGAATTCAAAAGGTTGGCTAATCATGGAAATGCTGATGGATTGTCCTATTTACCCTTGGAAAAGAAAATACCCGAAACAATTACAAAAGAAGACACTCCTCTTGACGTATTCTCCCTAATGCCAATTGAAAATCTCCTTATTACCACAGAGGTGATCCAAAGGGAAGCTAGAAAAGACCCTGCACTGTCTCAGATCTACAGTTTGTACATGGCCAACCCAAATGAGTGGAATGTTCAACAGAAATTCCAGCTCCCCCATTTTTATCAGCACCTGGATGAACTTGCCCTTGACAGAGATTGCCTTGTGTGGGGATTGGGAGTTATTCTACCATCCAAGCTGAGAGCTAAAGTGTTGAAGGAGTTACTGTACGCACATGCTCGTCCTGTAGGTGTGGTCGACATGAAAGCATTGTCTGGAAGCTTTATCTGGTGGCCAGGGATAGATCAGCAGATTGAACAGCTCACCATGCACTGTTCAGGCTGCCCATACGTCCAGTGCCTTTCCATCCTTGCGAATGACATGCATTGCCCTGGCAGAGGATTCATCTGGATCTTGCTGAAGCATTCATGAGCACAAATTCCTTGGTTGTAGCAGATGCAGCTACAAAGTGACCAGAAGTGTTCCCAATCGTGTCCTCTATGGGCTCATACACTGTTGATGTGTTGAGAAGGCTTTTCTCAGGGCTTGGTGTTCCAGAGTATACTGTATATATAGGTATGCAGGGAAGAGTGTTGTGTATTTAATATTTAATATATGATTAATATTCTAAATATATTGTTTGATTAAGCATCCTTTGTTTAAATAAATCATTATGGGTTATGTGTAAAATTAAGCGAATGGCATATGTCTTCACGCCACCGTGTCATAAGTGCGAGTCTCACTAAATTAAAAACTAAGAAGCCTACACGAGTTATTATTTCAATTAGTTTGGAAGCCGCAGCAGATATCTCCACCCAGTTATTGTGGTAATCATTCAGTCAGCTGATCCTGATCTCACTATTCAGACTGTTTCACATGGTGATCTGAGTATCTGGTTTCCTCCTACATCCCAAAGATATACAGGCGGGTCGGTTAATTGGCTTTAGTAAGTCGTCCGTCATGTGGAGGCCAGTGGAAGAACATGGAAGAAATTAAAGAGAACATAGGGAGAATGAAAAACATGGGATTAAAATCAAGTTGTTGCAAATGGATGTTTTTGATTATCAGCACAGGCTTGGTTTGCCAAAAGGCCTGTACTGTATCTCCCTCTATGGCTCTATCTTTCTAAGAGATTTGAAGAGAAGTGTAATGGCAAGGAAAGTCTTTATGATTAATTCCACCCAACTCAAAATCTTCTGCTGTGATTCCTCCCTTTAAAACTGAAAGTTATGGAGCTTGTCCAAAAACTGTAACACACATTCTAAGATTTTTAGCCAGCGTGTTGAAAATGAATCGAGAAGTATAATCTGGAACACTGTTGACAAAGACCAGGGTAAAGATTTAACATGTTTATGGGCTGCGGAAAAGCTTTGATCTAGCCTTCTAATCCTATGTTTAGATATGTTAGATGCCAAAGACAATACAAGCCCTCTCCTGAGAACAAAGAAGAAACTAGGCTGTGAGGTTTTTACCAGTTGACTGTGAAATTTGACCAAAATGTCAGGGCAATTATACTATTAAGTTCTGTTTGTGTTGATTTATACAGTTTGTTACGTACCCCGTAACTGGGTTGCCAAACCAGCAGAAATGGATTGCTCAGTTGGAGTCAAAGTGTGGTCGAAAAGTTGAAGAGCCGAAGAAATTACAGATGGGGAGCAGTGAGAGATGGTTTCACTGAACTCCTGTCGAAGAGAGGATCTAAACTTCTTCAGTGTAGGCATCACCGGAAGAGGCTTCGCAGTAGTGAATTTAAACGCAAACAACAGGAATTCTGCAGATGCTGGAAATTCAAGCAACACACATCAAAGTTGCTGGTGAACGCAACAGGCCAGGCAGCATCTATAGGAAGAGGCGCAGTCGACGTTTCAGGCCGAGACCCTTCGTCAAGGGTCTCGGCCTGAAACGTCGACTGCGCCTCTTCCTATAGATGCTGCCTGGCCTGCTGCGTTCACCAGCAACTTTGATGTGTGTTGCTTGAATTTCCAGCATCTGCAGAATTCCTGTTGTTCACTCAGTTGGAGTCTGGATTACTAGAACTAAGAAAGTTTTATTAAAGAAACAAGCAACACAGTACTCTAATCAAAAGGATAATGAATGCAACAGTTCAGCAATGATAAACATACAGGTACACAGAATTAAGATAACAGGATTAATCAAGCTCTATCATTGTCTAGGGGTAAATGACCAGTTTCAAAGTGACGCAAAGTTCAGTTCAGTTTGCAGTAATCGCTGCCGTGAGAGATGGACAGTGGGGGGAAGGAGAGAGAGAGCAAAACGAATGAATATTCAAGGCTTCCACACAGACCTTCGCAGTCAGCTTTCGGGCGAGTCCTTTGTGATGTCATCTGAGGTCACCGACCGTGACCCCCTCCGTTTCCAGAGACGATCGTTTCTCTGCGGTGAACCTGGCACCCAGGCAAGGGTGGACACACACCAGGTTCCCGCCGATCGTGCCTTTCCACCCTGTGCGTCTATGGCCTGGTCCCGCAACCGGCCTTCCAAAACTTCTCACCGACTTGTGAGAGACGCACCGCTTCCAGGGTCTCGTTACCTCGGGTGTCATGTGTGTCTTGCCTTAGCGAACCTGTCCCTTTTTATCCCCCTGCTGGGGTATCGCCTGTCCATCACTTCAAACAGTTCAGGGTTCAAAGGGGGAGCCGCTCTTGACAGCTCTCTTTCCGTTACTCTCTCTCCCATCCCTTCATTACACATCTCCAAATGCTGCTCCAATGTTTTCCTTATCTCTCTCTCTCTCCTGAAGACAGGTGGCAGACCAACTGCTGGTCCCACTGGTGACAGCACAGGACAGCTACATCTGAATCTATGTGTATTCTTGTCACAAGTTGTATCGGCAGGAAAAAAATGAAGATTTTGAGTTTTGCCTGTCTATAAATTGTGTTCATTTGCTCCCCTTCATAAGCATGCCTTCAAGATTTAGTGTACCCATTCAAAGTCTTCTAGCATGCAAGAATTATCAAAGACTGAACTGTCAAAGTGGCTAAAGTATTCATTAAGCCTGACAATGGTGTATGATTGAACATCGAGATACAGAAGTAATATACAGAAATCATACATTAACAGGCTGTGCTTTAAACATGCATCCCGTGGAACATGTGTAAGTACATTTTTCCTTAGTCTTTTGCTGCTGAACTGATGTAATGTGATACTGTCTCCAATTAATGATTTGCTATCAAAAGTACAAACTCCAAATCTGTACTGTCTGCCATCCAACCTGTCAGAATTGTAAATGTAACATCAAAGAATTCTTTCAGTATGCTCTCCATGTCTCTGAAGGTGCAGATAATGTTAATGTAATTCAGTCCCACCATCAGAAGATATCAAGTTCTCCTTTGCCTTGATGTTGCTTCATCACAACCTTTTCCACTATACCACAAGAATTGTCTTCAGTTTTCATCTGAGACACGCTTCTGCCAAAACACTGTCCTCATCTGCCCTGGAAGGTATGACAGTTAGTCACTGAGCTTTCTTTCTCAGTGCAAGTTTCAGATTCCCCACTGAAAGTACTGGCATCACTTTCCATCTGCAGTGGTATCTAAGCATTGCTACCTGTGGCCTTGGTCACTTGTGGAGAGAACTGTCACATCTCATTTTGTGCTTCCTCCAATCCCCCAGGTAGTTGATTAATAGCCATTAGACTACTAGGTTCATTTCTTGAAGCTGCAAAATGTAAGCCCTGGCCTGCCTTCTCTGCTGGTTGGATACTCCTCAGCATCTCCCCAACCACCTTGGCTAGACCTAATTTAACACAACATGAGTATCCTTTGGATTTTTCTGATGACCAACATCAGAATCCTTTCAAGAACATGGCCTTGAAATCTGAGTAACTAAATAAAGTTCAACTCTGATGATCGATGCCACGTTCATAGTCCATCACTACAGTAGGCAGCTGAACCTTCTTATCTTTCTCAGAAAATCATCGGTTTACATTTCCCAGAATGGGCGTCCACATGAATATTTACCCTCCATAGTTTTGTTCCACTGAGGCTGCTGAGATAAGTTACAGTGTTATAGTGTCATGCAATATGGAAACTGGCCCATTGGCCCACTGAGTCTGTGCTAACCCCAGACACCAGTTTTCAGTAAATCTACACATTCTCATAAATTCCTCCCCATTTCGCAAATCCTATCATTTACCCATACACAAAGGGAGATTCACAGTTCAAAGCTCAAATTAAATTTGTTATCAAAGTACATACATGTACTGTATATGAGTTTCATTTTCTTGCAGGGATTTGCAGGGAAAACAGAAATACAATAGAATTAATGAAAAACTATATACTATCAGACAAAAACTGACCAACATCCAATGTGCAAAAGAAGAAAAAATATGCAAATAAAAAATAATGCTGTGAACATGAGTTGTAAAGAATCCTTCAAAGTGAGTCTGTAGATCGTACAGTCAGTTCAGAATAGTGGTGATTGAAGTTATCCACATTGGTTCAGGATTGTGATGGTTGAAGAGTAATTTAAGTGTTCCTGAATCTAGTGGTGTGGGACCTAAGGCTTCTGTACCACCTGTCTGATGATAGTAGTGAGTACAGAGCATGGCCTGGATGATGGGTTTGATGATGATGGACATTGCCTTCTTGTGGCAGTGCTCCATGTATATGTATATAGTGAGGAGGGTTTCATCTGTAATTAACTTTTTCCATTCCTGGGTGTTTGTGTTTCCATACCAGGCTGTGATACATCCAGTTGGGATACGCTCCACTGTGCATCAATAGAAGTTTGTCAAATTACTGCGGCCAATTGACACATGAACAGGCATTACTTTTGTACGGAGCAGGAAACCAGAACACTTCAAAGAAGCCCGCATGGTCACAAGGAGAATATGCATATTCCAAAGGATTGAATGTTCTCATTTTAACATCATTAACTGATACATCCCCAACACATGAGAGATGAATAATTTTTCTGTCTAACTTAGCCTCTGAAAAAACACAGATCATTATTGCTATCCAAATATTCCCAAGGATAAAATAAAATTATCCTTTTTACAGGAGCATCAATCTTGGGTTAAATTCAAGCCCGGTGACTTTGTTTCATTCTCAACATATCAACATCATTTGATGTACAGTATTTTTGGATATAATTCCTGAATGGTTTCTGCAAAGAAAGCCGCAGTGAACAATATGCCAAAGGTGGGAATCTCTCCTACTACCGTCCAGTGTTGGATAAGGATAAATCCTTGAGAAATATAAGGGTAAACAACATCAAAGCTATCACAAGCTCAGGGCTTGCACTTTCAATGTCGTAACACTTCTGTCTGAGCTTATCTGAGGGCCATCTGCTTCCTGCTCACACGGCTTCCTAAAACAGACCAATGGAAACTGAAAGCACCTGCTCTATCTCAGCTTTTGACAAGACTCAAACAGAGAAAATTCCTTCAGTAGCTGTGAAGATCATTCTGCAGGATTATTGACCCAACCACTGCAGAGCAGGTAACATCTGCAGGATCACTGGATGGTGAGGGAAAGGTTATGTTGTTGGTGGGTTGCCTCCTTGCAAAAGGAGGTGCTAAATATAACCACAGTTTGCTATAATTGCATAATTTCTCAATTCAACACTTCACGATGTGTGATCGAGAGAAGTCCTCCAGACCAGTGATTGGAAGGGAGAGAGCAACGTACAGGGACGGGAGAAAGTAGAACTGCAGCTGAAAGAACATTCAGAGTGAATTAAATTCCCTTTCTCCATCAGCAATTTCTGGCTAAAAATGGAGACCACTTATGAAATCTAAGAACTAAGCCATCTAGAAACACAAGGACAAGAGGTGCAAGGGAGCACCACCATTTCCAAGATCCTCTTCAAGACACACACTACCCTGATTCTTCATTGTTGGTTGGAACTTGTTCTCTAATGACTTTGTGAGAGTGTCGTTGCCACCACAGCTGTTCATGAGGGCAATTTACTGCTACATTTTGAGAATCAAATTCAGGTTTATCATCACAGATATATGTAAAATTTTACTTTTGTAGCAGCAGTACAGTGAAAGACATAAAAATACTGCAGATTACAAAAAGAATATCAATAAATAATGGAAAATAGCAAGAATGATTTAGAGTTCATAGATTCACGGAATGTTCAGAAATCTGATGACAGAAGGGAAGAAATTGTTCCTAAATTATTGTGTATAGGTCTTCAAGCTCCTATACCTCCTTCCCGATTGCTGTTAATGAGTAGAGGACGTGTACCTCTTAATGATACTTAATGATGGATGTCGCCTTCCTGAGGCTCCACCTCTTGAAGATATCATCGATGGCAGGAAGTGTTGTGTCTGTGATGGGGCTGGCTGAGTCTATATCCCTCAGTAGTCTCTTTTGATCCTGTGCTTTGGAGCCTGTATACCAGGCTGTGAGGTAACCAGTCAGAGTGCCCTTCATCATACATGATAGAAATTTGTAAGTCTTTGGTGACAAACCACATCCTTTCATACTCCAAACAAAATAGAGCTGCTGGTGTGCTTTCCTCATTATTGCATCAATGTGTTGGGCACAGGAAAAATCCTTTTGAAATGTCGATGCCCAAGTGCTTGAAGATGCTCACCCGTTCCACCACTGACTCCTCAATGAAGACCAGTATGTGTTCTCCTGTCTTCTTCCTGAAGTTTAGGGATGCTGGTATTACCAATGAAGCACTGGTCCTGCCAATGAATAGAAAAGTGATGAACCAAATGGAGATCGCATTTTTCATTCAAACTATTTGCTTTTACAAGCGAGCGTGGGCCAGGCATGTGCATTATTTTGGCTGGCGTGAAAAATGGATCAATTTTTAGTCAGAAAACGACTTCATCCAGAGGAACCAGTGGTGTCTTGGCCTGAGCATGTCTTAATTGAAAGTGACATGCAGAAAGAAGTAAGTAGGGATGAGGATGACATCAGTTCATTGAAGGAGTGTGAGGCGAAATAGAGGAACAAGAAATGGAGCGGGATTTGGAAGAGAACATGGATGAAACTGCTCTTAGTGCGAGTGGGAATATTGTTAGCAATGTTAGCCAGCAGCCTGAGGAAGGACCCCGTCGGCCAGCATTGAAAAAGTACCCTTCGCTGCTCGCACCAGTTTGGCAATCAGCAAAGGAGTTTTCTTCGTGGCTGGTTTGACCTGTACTCCTGGCCGGAATATTCAATCACAAAAGATGCTACATTCTGCTTTGCATGCAGGCATTTCCTGTGTGGAGGACATGGGTTCCATTCTGAGTCTACCTTCACTGTCAGCGGTTACCGCAACTGGTGGAAAGCTACAACAGCTTTCAAAACCCACCATGTAAGTGCAGCTCATAAGTTTGCGATGGAGGCATGGGCCGAATTCAGATTGAGAAAGCAAGAGGGTTCAAGATTGGGAAATATACTTGATAAAGGACATGCAAAGATTGTCCAAGAAAATCGGGAGTTTATGAGAGCAGTGGTTGAGTCTCTACGCTATACTGCGTGCCAAGGCATTGCCCAGCGAGTACACCAGGAGAATGATGGATCTGGCAATAGGGGAAACTTTGTTGAGTTGCTCAGTGTAATTGGGAAGTTTGATAAGACTGTAGCTAAAAAAAAAAATAGAGGAAAATCCTGGAAATGCAAAAAACACCCATCACGATATCCAAAATAAAATTATGGGTATTATGGCAGATATGGTCAGACGTCAAATAAGTGCAGAAATCAAGGAGGCTGGATATTTTTCCATCATGGTGGATGAAAGTGAAGACTTGAGTAAGATCGAGCAAATATCAGTGGTGGTACGGTATCTGAATAACGAAACAGTGCTTGAAGAATT
Source organism: Mobula hypostoma (assembly GCF_963921235.1). NCBI lineage: Eukaryota > Metazoa > Chordata > Chondrichthyes > Myliobatiformes > Myliobatidae > Mobula > Mobula hypostoma. The sequence goes on from NC_086101.1 coordinate 49,435,695, forward strand.
CTTGCACTTCACTCCAGCAGAAGGATTGGACGCAGAGTCGCTTCTTAAAAGCATTGAACAGAAACTTGCCCAGTATGTTATTGATAAGAACGTGTGTATAGGTCAGTGTTATGACGGGGTGGCAGTGATGTCCAGGTGCAATAACGGGGTACAAGAGAGGTTCAGGAAAGAGGTCCCGCAGGCATTATATATACACTGCCATGCTCACAGACTTAACCTTGTTTTAGTGGCTGTTGTGAGCAATGTACATCAAGCGGGTGGGTGAGTTTTTTGAAACTGTGCAGCTGCTTTACAACTTCTTTTCAAACTCTGTTGCCCACGATCTCTTCATGAAGAAACAGAGAGAACTGGAATCAACTGCACAGCCCATGGAGTTGAAGAAATTGTCAGATACACGCTGGGCATGGCAGTATACAGCTTTGTGGGCTATAAGGAAATCACTCCCTGCCATTCTAGCTACACTACAGGATATTATGGGTCAACCAAATGCACGGAGGAAAATGGAGGCCAGAGCTGTAAATGGACTGATTGACGAGCAGTTTGCTTTACTTCTCACTCTGTTTGAGGATTTATTCCCAGTCAGCAAGTTCATGTCGGACCAGCTACAATCTCCCAGTTTGGAGCTTTCATCCGCTGTGGACTTGGCTCAGTCTGTTATTGATGCACTCTCAGCAAAATGGGGAGAGGAATCATGGAGTGAAATTCAGGCAAGAGCTAGGGACCTGTGTGTCAAGGCCGGTATACAGAGCAGACCACATGAAAAGAGACAGGCCCAGCCACCCCACCGCCTACATGATTTTGTTGTTGAGGTCCAAACTGAACGCACACCTGACACATCCTCTGATGACCTTCATAACCACTGTTTCTATCCAGTTATAGACAAACTTCTGACTGAAATGAAAGAACAGTTCTCAGTTGAGACTGGGAGTGTTCTGACTGGAGTCTCAGCACTGAGTTCCAAACACAAGTTCTTCCTAGACAAGAGTTGTCTTTGGCTAATGGCCCAATACTATGGAGTGACTGAAGTGAACCTGACTGCAGAGCTACATCAGGTTCAGCATCTGCTAGAAACAAAAGAAAAGCAAGGACAGACAGCGAATGACACAGTGGAATTTCTAGCTCTAATGAGACCCTACCATGATGCATTTATAGATCTATAACAACTAATCTGCATATCACTGACTCTGCCTGTAACATCTACCTCATGCGAACAGAGTTTCTCTTGCCTCAGACACGTCAAAAACTACTTAAGGAATAGCAGCGGCGATGCTCAGAACAGCAACTTGGCCCTGTTGGCCATAAACAGCCGGAGGACCATAGCACTTGACATCCAGAAAATCATTGATGCTTTCGCCACCAATCACAACAACAGACGGATTGTGCTTCTCTGAAAACATCAATGGTAAGTGCAGTTGATTTTTTAAAAAATTTGGGCCAAGACTAATGCTGATTATTATTATTATTTTGTGGTGGCCCCATAGTCCTTATGTTTCCTGCAAATCCTAAAATATTATATTTACTGCTATTAAGCCTACTGGTTTTGCTTAGACTTCCAAGCGGTGATTCTGTTGATTTTTGTTTTAATTTCAATAGCCGAATTAATTGAGGTATTGCATGGTCAGGGTACGATTTGTCCAACTCCTGGTAAAGCCTTGCATCTGTTGTTTGCCTTATTTGACTTTAATAATGGTGTATTTTTTGGCTTTGCTGTCTATGTAATGTGAATAGCAGTGGGTTCATGTTGTGTTTTTCAGTTGAAAAGCATGCATTTGACACTGATTGCGGGATTGGTGCATGATTCACGTTGTCCGCTGTTGCTCGGATGCTCTGTCTGTTTTTTTTTGTTTATGCTCCGTGTAGCCCAGGTTGTCCCCGATGCTGTTGACACTGTAACAGTTCACTTCTATATTATATCTGTCAATTGCTGTTGCTTGTGAATCAACAGAGGCATTTATAGTAGGCACATAATGCTTGAAACTGAATTTTTAATGCCATGCGTCTGGCCTTTCAAATATATATTACCATACAGTGCATCGCTCAGCACCATCACTGAATAATTCAGCCCCTCAGTAGCACCAGCAAGAAAAAATCTCTGGCACCGCCACTGTGTGAGTGCCTCATCAGAAAAAAAGGAAAGAAAAACTAAGTAGACACAATATCCTGGCCCACTGTGTTTTTCTTTTGGTTATTTTCTAGGGTTAGAAAACATAAAAGTGGCAACAAGGAAGTTTTAAAGTGATCGCAAGATGACTACCTACAAGTTGAAGCACAGAATATTTTTCTTCAAAAGGAGTGAGAGACATTTGAGTTTTTTAAAAAAGAAGAAATCCAATGAAATTAACAAGCAAAGAGTATGGCCATGGGTTCATAAACAATGGATACAAGGTGATAATAATAATAATACATTTTTAAGAAAAAGCAGAAATGGCTGGCTACATCAGAAAGCTAGATGGATTTGATTGCACAATAGATAACTGGATGATGCGTACTGAACAAATTAAGCATTATTTTGAAGCAAATAAAATAGCTGATGAAAAACAAGTGTCAGTGTTGCTGAGTGCAATGGGTGGAAAGGCATACAGTTTGCTTAGAAGTTTGACTGCTCCAACCATACCAGATGAAATGAGCTTTGCTGATATAATGAACGTAATGCAGGAACAATTAGAACAGAAACCATTGTTGATTACAGAATTCTTTAAGTTCCCTAAGCAGAATCAAAAAGGAGAGTCCATTTCAGCTTACGTGGCTGAATTGAAGAAGTTGTCTAAGCATCCCTAGTTCACTGATGGGCTTAATTATGCACCAAGAGATTGTTTAGTTTGCAGAATCTTACAAGAAAACTTCCAAAAACTGCTCGTAAGTGAAGCCCAGCTCCCATATAAAAAAGCAGATTAAAAAACCCATATTTAAATGAGCTTGAACAAAATTGCAACTTCTAAACAGAAACCTGCCTGGCTGAATAGATTGTGTTAGTGTTGTGGCAAGTGTTCACATACACCTGACCAATGCAGGTTTAAAGGTGAAACCTGAAGAAAATGCAACAAAGTAGGACACATACGAAGTGCATGTCCGGCAGACAGAACTAAGTGGACAGTACAGGGAAGAGAAAAAGATAAAATGTCAAGTTATGGTTTCAAAATGAACACTAATCTGCGTGGTGTTGATGAAAAATCTGATAATGAGGAAAGTGATACAGGACTGATTAGCCTTAAGATTTACTATGTGAAAACTAAAAATACACAAGCAATATGGCTTACACTAGAAGTGCACAACAAATTAATTAAAATAGAATTGGACACTGGCTCAGCTGTTTCAATCATTATACAAAATGAGTTTGAAAAGCATTTCAACAAAACTGAAATGAAGCCTGAAATGAAGATATCCAAGGAAGAACTTATACTGGAGAAAATATAACTCCTATGGGAATGATGTTCATAACAGAGAGATGCAACAGCCAACAAGACACAGTAGGCTTGTACATGGTAAAAACAGTGGGGGGGGGGGGGTCTGGAGCATTGTGGGACTGTGATTGACTGAGACAACTACAACTTGTTTGGAGATCCATCGACCATTTACAAACCACATCCCCTGCAACAAAGTCAATGGAAAGTGAATTAAGATAGATACAGAATGACGTTACAGTATCATATAAGGTTGAGTAGAGTCTATGAGCAATGTCAGTGAACCCAGTAGCCAAGAAGAATGGGTCCGTCAGGATCTGTAGTGATTTAAAGGTCATCATCAACTTAGTACTGGAAGTACATCAGTACCCTCTGTCCAGAATAGAGGATATCTTTGTAAACCTTTCTGGAGGAAAACACTTTAGCAAAGTGGACTTAGCTGAGGCCTACTACAGATGGAGATGGAAGAAGAGTCCAAAGTGTTTCTCACCATAAAGACTCACAAAGTCTTATCACGATAATAGGCTTATTTTTGGAGTAGTATCTGCACATGCACTTTAGCAGACAGCTGTGGAGCAGGTGCTGCAAGATTGCCCAGCCACTCAGAGTTACCTGTATGACATTATTGGCAATGCTGAGGATGACACAGATCATCTCCAAAATCTCAAGGCAGTGTTAGTAAGATTCGAAGATTATGGGCTCAGAGCACAACAAAACAAATGAGAATTCTTTAAACCAAGCATCACTTACTGTGGTCACAATATTGACACACAAGGATTATATAAATATCCTGAGAAAATTAAATCTGTAGAGAAAAATTATGCACAGATTGACAGAGAGGCCTACAGTCTGTGTGTAAAACACTTCAAACAGTACTTGTATTGGAGAAAGTTTACCCTCATTACTGATCATCAACCACTAGTGTCCATTTTCAATCCACGGAAGGGATTTCCACTAACAATAGCAATATGAATGTATAGATTGGCTCTGTTTCCTGGTGGACATAATTACAAGATTGAATTCAAGAAGACAAATAATCATGGAAATGCTGACAGGTTGTCCTATTTACACTTCGAACAAAAAATAACTGAAACATTTACAAAAGATGTTTCACGTATTCTCCCTAATGCACTTTGAAAGTCTCCTTCTTATGGCAGAGATGATCCAACTGGAAACCGGAAAAGACCCCACACTGTCTCAGGTTTACGTGGCAACCTAAAATGACTGGAATGTGCATCAGGAATTCCAGTTTCCACATTTTACTAGCATCTAGGTGAACTTCGTTTGCCTTATGTGGAGACTGAGAGTTGTTAGCTAAGAGCTACTGTGCTGGGGGAACTACAGGTGTGGTCAAAATGAAAGCATTGGCTTGAAGCTTTGTCTGGTGGCCTGCGACAGATCAGCAGATTAAGCAGCTTGCAATGCACTATTTGGGAAGCTAAAACTTCCGGGAGGTACCAAGAGCAGCACCTCTCCATCCCTGGGAATGGCTTGCATTGCCCTTGCAGAAGATTCATGTGGGTTGCCCTGAATCACTCATGGGCACAAAGCTCTTGGTGGTTGTGGATGTAGTTACAGAGTGGCCAGAAATGTTCCCAATAGCCTCCACTACAGCCTTGCCCTCTGCTGATGTGTTGAGAAGCCTCTTCTCAAGGACTGGAGTTCCGGAACACTGAGTCAGTGACAGAGGGCCACAGTTTGTTGCAGAACTGTTTCAGTCATTCCTGAAAATGAATGGAATAAGACATATTACATCTGCACCGTACCACCTAGCTACAAATGGCTTGGTGGAAAGTTTTGTCTTGAGTCAGCCTCCTCTACGTCGGCGAAACCGGACGCAAATTGGGGGACCGCTTCGTCGAGCACCTCCGCTCCATCCACCACAACAGGCAGGATCTCCTGGTTGCCACCTGCTTCCCATTCCCATTCGGATATGCCCATACATGGTTTTCTCTACTGCCATGATGAGGCTAAACTCAGGTTGGAGGAGCAACACCTCATATACTGTCTAGTTAGTCTCCAGCCCATTGGTATGAACATAGAATTCTCCAACTTCTGGTAATTCCCTCCCCCTCCCTTCCTCTATCCCTATGTCACTCTGCCCCCTCCCCCAGCTGCCTATCACCTCCCTCATGGTTCCGCCTCCTTCTACTACCCATTGTGCTTTCCCCATTCCTTCTTTACCTTTGCTGCCTATCCCCTCCCTGCTTCCGTTCCCCCACCCCTTTTTCTTTCCCCTTACTGGTTTTTCACCTGGCACCTACCAGCCTTCTCCTTCCCACCCTCCCCCCACCTTCTTTATAGGGCCTCTGCCCCTTCCCTCTTCAGTCCTGATGAAGGATTCTGGCCCGAAACGTTGACTGATCGTTTCCACGGATGCTGCCTGACCTGCTGAGTTCCTCCAGTGTGTTGTGAGTGTTGCTTTGACCCCAGCATCTGCAGAGTATTTTTTGTTTACAACACACTGTGAGCAATGTCAGCAGAGCACACTACACTGACATTGAATCAGAAGCTCACCAATTTCCTCCTTGCGTTTACAAATGCAGCACACTCCACAACTAACAACTCAACAGTAATGGTGTTCCTCAGTCATTCACTGTGCTCATGCTTGGATCTCCTCAAACCCAATCTCAGAAAGAGTTTGCAGGACAAACAGCTCAGACAAATTGCGTGTTCCTTTAACAATGGTCGATGTTTCATTCCTGGACAAGCAGTCCTGGTGGGGGACTACAGAAGTGATCAAAAGTGGAAAGATTAAGGACACCACTGGACCACTCTTTTACACAGTGGAGATTGCATCCGATGTCATCCGGAGATGATGTGTTGATCAGTTGAGAAGAACAGAGTCAATTGTTAAAGAAGAGTGGTATCTAGAGCTGTCAGAGCCACTTCCTACAGTCCTGGAGTCAGATCCTACAATCACCACGATGAGACCCCAGATCCTGAGATTGTTTTACAGCTGCAGGTCTCACCTGCCAAGCAGAGTGACTCCTCCCCCACCCCACCTTGTCAGGAGAGTCTTTATTCCACATGAGTAAGAAATCCTCTACAGCGACTACATCTTTAGGCCTGAATCGGCAATTTAACATTTGCTATGCTGTGGATGTCTATCTAGCAATTATATTATATAGTATAGTGAATACGTTACATATTTGAATTCAGATGTATTCTACATTGACAGAGCTTATAGCTAAGTAGTGAGGAGTGTACTGTTTTCACTATTTCATTTTTATTTGAGTCATATTGTAACCATATTGTTTGATTAAGCATTCTTCATTTGTTTACATAATTCATCGTGGGTTATATGTAAGAAGTACATGAAAGGGACCACCACTTTCATATGTCAGCACCTCACTAAAAAAATAGGGAAGAAAATTTAGGTAGACAAAATCGGCTCCTGTGTTTTCCTTCAATTAGTTTGCGGAGTTACAAAATATACCAGTGGCCACTTTATTCTGTATCGTCTGTACCTAATAAAATGCCACTGAATGTATGTTCATGGTCTTCTGCTGCTGTAGCCCATCCATTTCAATGTTTGACGTGTTGTGCATTCCCAGATGCTCTTCTAGATATCAGCAGATTCTGAGATACTCAGACCACCCCCTCTGGCACCAACAATCATTCCACAGTAAAAGTCAGTTAGATCACATTTCATCCCTAGTCTAATATTTAGTCCGAACAACAAATGCACCTCATGAGTATGTTTGCATTCTTTTATGTATCAAGTAGCTTGTACATGATTAGCTGATTATATATTTGCATTATTGAGCAAGGTGTATAGGTGTAACTAATAAAGTGACCACTGACTGTTGAACATCAAACAATACAGTGTAGCATAGGTCCTTCAGCTTATTATGTTGTGCAGACATTTTAATGTTCTCCTCCAGCCATCCCTTTACCTAGCCCATAACCCTCCCTTTCTCTTTTATCTACCTGCCTATTAAGAGTCTCTTCAATGTATAAATATATATATATTTATTTATTTTATTGAAGTACAGCATGGTGTAGACCCTCTTGGCCCAACAACCCCCCATTTAATCCTAACCTAATCACAGGACAATTTACACTGACCAATTAGCCTACCAACTGGTACATCTTGGGACTGTAGGCGCACCCAGTGACATCTGCCATATCCTCAGTACTTTGAGCAAAAGCATATCAGAGGGATTCCTTTGAAAGGACTTGTGCCCTTTATCTCTTATGCATCAGGTGCTGGTCATCACTGACTAATCTTCAAGAGCAGATTAATTGCTGGCAACAAGCTGATCAAAAGCTCATTAGACTTAAAAGTGGGAAACGCCCTGAAGGTGGTGCCATGATTTTTTAACTTGTCTCAGTTCAGAAACTGATGATTGAAGAAAAATGGATGTTCTCATTCAGGACGTCTTATTAGCATCGCTGAAAGACACTTTAAAACTATCAACACTAAAAACCAAAATTACCAACACTATTTTCAAAGGTTCAATGGTTCATTTATTAACAAAGTATACAACTCTGAAATTATCCTTCTCCAGAGTTTTAGAGAATCGCTATAACCATACAGGATATTAACAATACATTATTTACAAAACTCTTTAATAGAATCAACATCATTTGTGACTGCTACCTATTTGTGAGAATCAGGCAGTACATTTAAGAAGTAGTCCTTGATTAAGGTAACATTGATCTAATTGATATTTGGTTACATTTGCTTTCTAGGTGGATGTTTTAACTATATTTTCACATTTTTACCTAAACAAGGCCGCTTGAGAAATAACTATTGACAAATGTCAGATTTTTAATGAATCAAAAGTTGCAGGATAATGAAAAATGTCAGTTATGACAGATCTCAGTCAGAAATAGCTGTGTGGGTGAAAATAATTTTCGCTCTATATGCTAATTGCTTATTTCAAACACTGACAGACATATTGCAGCTATCGTTTGAATTTTACAGGATGGTTGTGAGGATAAAATATCCTTTCTGACTGCGGCAGCAGAACTCACTGCAACTATCTGAGAATTCATGTACGTATAATCATCATTTGAATTTAACTATGAATCAAAAAAATTCTCAAAAACACAAAAATAGATTATCTTGCTCCAATCCTTCCAGTCTGCCACTGGAGAAGGAAATTTAACCAAAGTGTCTCAACATTACTCAGGTCCAGTTTTTCTGGGAATTTACAATTCTGGTGCAGTCCTGTCTGATTATACATGCACAGCCTAAAGTTGCTAGTCAATATTTGCATTATTTGCCAATAGCTTGAGAGTTTCTTGATGTGATAATCTGAGAGTTGGCATTTTGGGACCCAGAAGAAAACCTCTATTGTAATCCATTTGGCACTATTGCTCTTTATTGAACGAAGTACATAAATAAAGGTTACTTTTCACACTGAGCTGCATTCCAACATGCCAGTCTATGGCCTCCTCAACTGTCATGATGAGGCCACACTCAAGTTGGAGGAAAACACATTATATTCCATCTGGGTAGCCTCCAACCTGATGGCTTGAACATCAATTTCTTGAACTTCCAGTAATCATCCCCACCCTTCACCATTCCCCATTCCCAATTCCCATTTCCCTCTCTCACCTTATCTCCTCACCTGCCTATCTCTTCCTTCTGGTGTTCCTCCCCCTTTTCTTTCTCCCATGGTCTTCTGTCCTCTCCTATCAGATTCCCCCTTCTCCAGCTCTGTATCTCTTTCACCAATCAACTTCTCAGCTCTTTTCTTCACCCCTCCCCCCTCCCGAATTCACCTGTCACCTTGTGGATCTTCTTCCCCTCCCCTCACTTTCTTACTTTGAATCCTCACCCTTTTCTCCAATCCTGATGAAGGGTCTCAGCTCAAAACGTCAACTGTACACATTTCCATAGATGCTGCCTGGCCTGCTGAGTTCCTCCAGCATTTTAAGAATATTGAATAGTGTTGATCGTCGTCATGGTTATCCCTCGGGGTCGAGGATGATGGTCTTCGTTCTGAAGAAGTGGCCCACAGAGTGAAGATGCCTGTGCGTGTATTTGTTTAACGTGTACTTGATGTTGCACTCCAAGAAGCACACGATACTTCACAAATCAACCAACTGATTCCAATGGCATGGAAACCACGACGATTGGAGCTGATGGATTTGTTGCAGCCTTCATCCGCCTTCACAGCCATTGAGTTTGAAGTAACTTCGTCTGCCCGTTCTACCGTTGAGGTCTTCTTTGGATTGTTCTTTGTCAGGGACCTCACCCATGACCTTATAGCCATGGGTGGCCCTACCAGGAGCATAGCTCCAGATGGCAATGCTCTCAGGATCGCACGACCACACAAGCTTCTCCACCTTGGCCAGGTGATAATCCATGGAGAAGATAGTTTTGATACAATAGCAGATGACACGGAAGAATAATAACTTACCAGGATATATTCTGGCAATTGCCATTAGTAAAACTTCCTTTCTTTGGAGCTTTGGAGCTGTATATTTTACTGAGTATGAATTGAATGCTATTGATTAAGTCTTCTGTGCATGCAACAGTTCTGTGTCGCATGGTTAAATCAAGCTGGGCCCAACAGGGATTAAAGACATATAAGAGATGGAATACTTTTCAACTGCTAATGATACCAAAGAGAAGAAATTGCTGTCATCTGTAATTGCTCACGTATGTATATTGGCAAAAAGCTTGCCTGGTCCAGTCAACCATGAGAAAAGTCACTTGAATACTGTTTTTCTACAGGATTGGTTTTTCCCACCCTGTGTGATGTAGTTCAATTTGTTAAACGCCCAAGTGAAAGCCTTCTTACAACAAACTGGTTGCTGAGTAATGATGCAAACACGAGGAACTCTGCAGATGCTTTTAATTCAAGCACACACACAAAATGCTGGTGGATTGCAGCAGGCTGGACAGCATCCATAGGAAGAAGCCACACCATCACCAATCTTATCAGCTCTGGGGATCTCTCATCCACTGCCACCAACCTCATAGTTCCCACACCCCACACTTCCCGTTTCTACCTCCTACCCAAGATCCACAAACCTGCCTGTCCATGTAGACCCATTGTCTCAGCTTGCTCCTGCCCCACCGAACTCACTTCTGCATACCTCGATACTGTTTTATCCCCCGATGTTTAATCTCTTCCTACCTATGTTCGTGACACTTCTCACGCTCTGGATTTTTTCAATGATTTTAAGTTCCCTGACCCCCACCATCTTATTTTCACCATGGATGTCCAGTCCCTATATACCTCCATCCTCCACCAGGAAAGTCTCAAAGTACTCCACTTCTTTTTGGATTCCAGACCTAACCAGTTCCCCTCTACCACCACTCTGCTCCGTCTAGCGGAATTAGTCCTTACTCTTAATAATTCCTCCTTTGGCTCCTCCCACTTCTTCCAAACTAAAGGTGTAGCCATGGGCACCTGTATGGGTCCCAGCTATGCCTGCCTTTTTGTTGGCTTTGAGGAATAGCCCATGTTCGAAGCCTATACTGGCATCCGTCCCCCACTTTTCCTTCACTACATTGACATTGGCATTGGCATTGCTTCCTTCACGCATGCTGAGCTCGTTGACTTCATTACCTTTACCTCCAACTTTCACCCTGCCCACAAATTTACTTGGTCCATTTCTGACACCTCCCTCCCCTTTCTTGATCTTTCTGTTTCTATCTCTGGAGACAGCTTATCTACTGATGTCTACTATAACCCTTCGGACTCTCACAGCTACCTGGACTATTCCTCTTCTCACCCTGTCTCTTGCAAAAATGTCATCCCCTTCCCGCAATTCCTCCGTCTCTGCCGCATCTGCTCTCAGGAAGAGGCCTTTCATTCCAGGACGAAGGAGATGTCTTCCTTTTTTAAAGAAAGGGGCTTCCCTTCCTCCATCATCAACTCTGCTCTCAAGCGCATCTCTCCCATTTCATGCACATCTGCTCTCACCCCATCCTCCCACCACCCCACTAGGGATAGGGTTCCCCTTGTCCTCACCTATCACCCCACCAGCCTCCAGGTCCAACATGTAATTCTCCATAACTTCTGCCACCTCCAACGGGATCCCATTACTAAGCACACCTTTCCCTCCCCCCTTTCTGCTTTCCACAGGGATTGCTCCCTACGCGACTCCCTTGTCCATTCGTCCTCTCCATCCCTTCCCATCAATCTACCTCCTAGCACTTATCCTTGTAAGCAGAACAAGTGCTAGACATGCCCTTACTCATCTTCCCTCATCACCTTTCAGGGCCCCAGACAGTCCTTCCAGGTGAGATGACACTTCACCTGTGCGTCGGCTGGTGTGATATACTGCGTCTGGTGCTCCCGATGCAGCATTCTATATATTGGCGAGACCTGATGCAGGCTGGGAGACCATTTTGCTGAACACCTACGCTCTGTCCACCAGACAAAGCAGGATCTCCCAGTGGCCACACATTTTAATTCCACGTCCCATTCCCATTCTGATATGTCTTCCAACCTGATGGCATGAACATTGACTTCTCTAACTTCCGTTAATGCCCCTCCTCCTGTTCTTACCTCATCCCTTATTTATCTATCTATCTATTTATTTATTTATTCATTCCTTTTTTCTTTCTCTGTCCCTCTCACAATAACTCCTTGCTTGCTTTTCATCTTCCTCTGGGCTCCCCTCCCCCTTTGTTCTCCCTAGGCCTCCCGTCCCATGATCCTCCCCCTTCTCCAGCCTTGTATCCCTTTTGCCAATCAACTTTACAGCTCTTAGCTCCATCCCTCCCCCTCCTGTCTTCTCCTATCATTTTGGATCTCCCCCTCCCCCTCCCACTTTCAAATCTCTTACTATCTCTTCTTTCAGTTTGTCCTGACGAAGGGTCTTGGCCCAAAACGTCGACTATGCATCTTCCTATGGATGCTGTCTGGCCTGCTGCGTTCCACCAGCATTTTGCATGTGTTGCTGAGTAATGATGATCTGATATGATATGATGAGAAGTGTTGCAGGATCACACAGTTTGTAGAATTGAGATGTTGGACCCCTAGGAACAAATTGAATTTCAAGTAGGTATTTGAGCCAGTGGTAGTTTGGAAATAAAACCAGTGAAGGCACAGAGTGTTTAGAACTTGTAGCCCATCTCTAGGGTACCTTGGAAAAATGAAAGGACAACCTGAAGGGGTGACTATTTTTTATGGCAGCACACAGCATTAAAGTAATGTAATGCACTGTAAGGTTTCACTGCTAACGTAATGGTTTCTCTGTAGCAGCAATGTTTGGGGTATGACTAGAGATAACGGGGCTTTGGAATGTGGGGCTATCCAATGAGAGGGATGTTGTTCTTTTTTGTGGGTCTGGGAGCAAGGATTTCGCGGTCTTTTGCTGGGGAGAGATGAGGAGAGAAGACGCGAGTGGAGAGAGCTGGTAGACCGCCGGATGGAGTGGACTTGGATCGAGGGTCAGAGGGTCAGCTATGCTCAGAGAAGGTTGACGGGAAACCAGTGGATTGAACCATGAGCTCCAACGTTGTGCACTAGACTGTTTCATGAGAATGGTCCCTTTTCTTTTTTTGTTTCTTTATTAATCATATAGTCAAATTAAGAATTATAAAGCTCAATTATTTAATCACATATTGTGTCCTGTTTGTTGTTTTGTGGTACTGATTTGTAACAGGGGACACATCGTACATCATCCACCCAAACAAGATTTCTTAAGTTTGGCCGAGGCGAGGGCTGTCTTCCCTTTGATTAAGCCGCTAGCCGAATCGAGAGTTACAGTAATGAATACAGACACAATGAATCTCTTTGACATAAATATTGTATCAAAAGATATCTATCAACACACTGCAAACTGAACCAAACAGGGCAAAGTCCACTGGGAAGAATAGTAAAGGGCAATGTATGCATGAAATACATGAAGAACCCAATGTCTCGAATGAATCATGGAGACCTTTCACACAAAATCAGAAAGTTACTGAAATTTTTCTTACATCAGTGAACACCAAATTGGACACTATTGATGCAGAATCACTGATACACAACTAGGAATTGAAGCAACGTTGATCAAATGGTGGAGTGAATCTCCTGGACGGCACAAGCTCTTTGATTCCGACCTGGGGGAAAGGAGCAAAGTGATAGGGGAATGTGAAGTGCAGTGGGAAGTGGTGTCCAAATCAAGAAGTGAATATGATAGGTCAGAACTAGTTAAAAAAAACGTTAATTATCTTGGGGGAAAGTCAAAAAGCATGCAGGAAGAGTTCAGGTTTGCTGTATTTGACGCGTATTGTGATAAACATAGAAACATACTTGATATGCAAGCCAAGTTTAATTTGAAGGGAAAACTGGATCTCCAGTCATCAATGTATAATATATATAAAAATTAGAGTTAGGGGTAAAGGATTGGAATAAATGTGAAGAAATTACAAGTCGAGTTTTCTGACTGGGCTGCTGAAATACCAATTGCAGTGAAGACAGATTGTACCATGAGCACCTGTGACGATGTTACCTATCAACATAGAAACAAAGGCAGACAGATCCCATTCTTTCTGATTGATCATTTATTGGCCCAGTTCAGACAGATCTTCACAAGCTTTGTCATAATATCTCCTTACCTGCAGATGTAATTAAAGTAGGCATTTGGCGTGCTTGCTTTCATAGGCTAAAGTATTGAATATAAGTGTTGGGATATCATGATACAGCTATAATAAACTTAAACCAGACTGCACTTGGAGTATTGTGTGCAGTTCTGGTCACTACAGTATAGTCAGTTGCCACTTAATTATAAACCTTCTGTGCCTAATAACATGACCACTAAGTGTATGTTTATGGCCTTCTGCTGGTGTAGCCCATCAAGTTTCGATGTCTTCTGCACACCTCGGTTATAACATGTAGTTATTTGAATTACTGTTGCCTTCCTGCCAGCTTGAACCAGTCCGGTCATTCTCCTCTGACCTCTCCCATGAACAAGGGTTTTTTTGAACATAAAACTGCTGCTCACTGTTTTTTTTTGTTTTTGTTTTAAGACCATTCTCTGTGAAATTTAGACTGTTGTGTGTGCAAATCCCAGAAGATCAACCATTTCTGAGATACTCAAACCACCCCATCTGGCAGCAGCAATCATTCAACGGTCAAAGTCACTTCAATCACATTTCTCCACCATTCTGATGTTTGGTTTGAACAGCAACTGAACCTCTTGACAATGCCAGCATGCTTTTATGCATTGAGTCGCTGCCACATGATGGCTGATTGAATATTTACATTATCGAGCAGGTGCGGAGGTGAACCTCATAAAGTGTAAAAGAGGTTTATGGATGGGACGGGCATGGCAGGTGATTGAGGCTTGATAGGAGTCTGGGTGTTTGGGGGATTGTGGGGTAGACATGTCAGGAAGTGATGAAGAAGACAGAGTAGCAAACGGATGATGGTATTGCATGTTAGGTATTGTAAGGAGGAAGGTAAATTGCAGGTTTTTGGGAAAACATACAGATAGGCGGCAAATTGCAGTAGCTTATTGCCTAGTGATGAAGGCAGTAGAAAGGATTTACATGAAAGAAGGAAGGAAGAGTTTAAACTATTGTGAGTTTTGAATGTGGACCTATTTCTAACATCAATTCAATTAGATTAACTAATGATTTGAAAAAAAGCCTTCAGAGATATTGTGTGCACAGGATCTTTAGAGGCGGAGTGCTGTTGGTGTTCTGTAAAGATGGTAAGCAATGTGAGAGAACTTTAGGGTCAAAAGCTGTGGGAGTAAGGAAATTAACACCAAGGAATTATATTGAACAACAGTGGCTTTGGGGAGTAATCTCTGGAGTGCCTCCAGATATATCCATGGGCCAAGTTAAAAATAACTTAGACAGGGGAAAAGTTACAGATGCTAGACATTTAAAAGCATTTCATAGTGGAGTAAGAACAGATAGCACATTGGAAACAACAGGAATTCTGCAGATGCTGGAAATTCAAGCAACACACATAAAAGTTGCTGGTGAACGCAGCAGGCCAGGCAGCATCTGTAGGAAGAGGTGCAGTCGATGTTTCAGGCCGAGACCCTTCGGACCCTTCGCCAGGACTAACTGAAGGAAGAGTGAGATAGCACATTGGTGTTGATTAAACTTAATGGAAAAAGTTTCCAAATAGAATTAGGTTAGATTACATGAGTTATATGGTTTGAGTCTATGTACTGCCTCCACTGAGATGTTTGCAGTGCTAGAAGTTTGTACTGTGCATCTGTGTATAGGGGTAAAATGTGGTGTGGTAGGTGTGGTGGAGAACATGATTACGGCAATTCTGGAGAAGGCATTAGGCCAAAAGGTAGCAATTGTGGAGGGGAACATAGATCTGCTTATGTGGCATGTTCTGTATATAAGAATGCTGTGGAAGTGCAACGTATTTGGGTAAAAGCTCTTTAGAAAATACAGAAGACAGTGTCAATTGGACCCATTCATTTTCAGAATACTGATATATTACAATCAATGAGTAAAGTGGATGATGTTATTACAAAGGATTTGTTGTTTGTTGCTGAACTAAAATTTGTTACTTTCATTACAGGTTTGATAAATTGTACAGCACTAGCTAAAAGCAGGACAGAAAAAAAAATTATTTTAAAAGCTGTAGAAAAATATCTAGAGATAAAAGACTTAACTGCCGTAATTATTAATGGTACTTCACAAGGAGGGGTGCGTAATATTCAAACTTCAGAGGAAGGTTGTTAATATATTTTTCTTTTTCTTTTTTCTTTTCTTTTTTTCTGTTTATTCTTTCATTACAATGGAATGTCGGAAGTTCGTTAGTTAATTTTCAGGGGATTTTAATGCTCATAGTACTATGTGGGACTGTAGCGACACAGATGCGAAAGGGATAGCAGACGAAGATTTCTGGAAGAATGATACTCATTAGGTGGTGGTAATGCACCTTATGTTGGGTGGCCAACCGCCATTAAACATTACTAGAAGAAGAAGAAATTTTCAAGGATGTTACCTGAAGTGGAAGGCTTTATTTGTAAAAAAAATTAGATAGGTTGGGTTTATCCTCCCCAGAACTTAGAAGGCTGAAGTTTGACCTTACAGATGTTTCTAAAAATATCAAGGGTAGAGTTATGGTAGACAGAAAGAGCCTTTTTCGTAGGGTGGGGGAGTCCACAACTAGTGGGCCCAGACTTAATGTGAGAAGGAAGAGATTCAAACAATATATATGGAGCAAGTTTTTCCCCTTGGACATGGAGGCAATTTGATGTGGCAGAACCCAGATCATGTGAGGCAGTGGGCCTGTCGGCGTGAGTGAGGAAGTCCTGAGTTTCAATCGATTTAAGCACTGGGTCAAATTGTAAAGGTTGGGTACAAGCCAATTTGATGCAGTGAGGTTCAGGCCCCAGAGTGTATCGAACTGACTGAACCCAATGTTTGGACGACGATTTAGTGGCAGGGCTAGATTGAGGAGGTCAAGATGCCAGGGCCTGAAGTGTGGGACAGTGCAGTTCAGCGTACAGCTCTGTGACATTTACTCAGCTCTGTGCTGAACCAAGGGTCCGTGGACAAACTCTCTGTATTCTTCAGTTCAGAACGCTATTTGCTTGCATTTATTGTTTGCGTGATTTGTTTTCTCTGCGCATTGGATGTTTGATGGTCTTTTTATGGGTTTTTTGGGTTACTTTATTTCATGGCTGTTGTTGGGAGATGAATCTCAAGGTTGTATAACGTACACATACTTCGATAATAAATGTACTTTGAACTTTGAACTTTGAACATAGATGGTGGTGGTCCTATGGATGTAAGCACAATTACAACATTTCTAATGCTTTTGAACTGGGAATTTGTAAGAAAGGAATGGAGGGATGTGGGGTCTAATATAGATAAATGGGATTAGAGTAGATGGGAAATTTGCACACAAGTCTATTGGTCGTACTCACCTTTACTGCTATTGATTTGAATGGCAAATACATAAACAAGATCAAACAATGTAATTTTTTTCACCCAGAGCGGTGAGCACCTGGACAACACTGCCTGAGAGAACGATGGAAACTAGGACAGATGACCATTTGAATCAACTTGAAGTTTGTGGCCATGTACTTGAAGATGTGATTAATACAGGTTGGTACCCACTGGTCATGTTGTAGATGGTGGGCTATATAACACTCGGTCTCTAATATTCTTGTACGTTTTTGGTGTTGGTGGTTGAAGTTTGTCTTGGGGACATACCATACAGTAATAGGTCCTTCAGCCCTTAAACCTATATCCTCTAGTTAGGGAAATTTCTGCCTTGATCAAAAGTTTACTACGCGCCACCCTATTTATGCCTCTCATAATTCTGTGCACCTCTATCAGGTCTGTCTCTCCCACCACCTCAGTCACTGGAAGCTAAACAAAACCAGCCAATTTCCCCATACCTATGATACTCCATTGCAGGCCACACTCTGATGAATCTTCCCTATACACTCTCCATAGGAGTAATGGTCTTTTATAATGTGGCATCCAAAACTCCACACACTATTCCTGATGTGGCCTCACTAATGTTATGTAAAGCAGTACCAGAACTTTCCTGTTTTTATATTCTGTGTCCCAGCTAATAAAGTGTAGCATCCCAGGTCTTCTTCCCACCCTATCTACCTGGGCTACCACCTTCAGGGATCTTTGTGCTTGTACAACAAGGTTCCACTGTTCCAAAATTCTTCCTTGGGTGCTACATACATCCTAACCTTTTATGACCTCCCAAAATGCATCACTTCATACATACCAAGATTAAATTCTACTGCTATTGCACTGCCTAATTTTCAAGCTGATCAATAACTTTCTGTCAACTGATCCCATCCTCCTCACCATTCACACTACCTACTTTAAGACAGCATTTCTTTCTGCTGTGCTTTTTCCACTGAAGCAAAATGCTGTTATGAGATTTTATAGCACACAACATATTTATGCAATATATAAAATATCAATATGTCAAAACTATGAAGAGAAGTTGATCATAAACTACAAAATAAAGTTGGACAAACCCACATTACATATGAAACATTAACCCCGCTTCCTTCTCCATAGTTGCTGTCTCACTTGCATAGTATTGTAAATATTTCTGATTTTTTTAACAGATCTCATTTTTATGGTATTCTGTTTTAGTAGAATCCTTCTACACCTCACTATCTAGTCTGCTATTCCAGTGTGATGATGAAGGAGTGTTGTGCTGATGACATGTTGAGCCCTCTGTCCTTACTTTCAGATAGACATCATCACTTCAGCATCTGCAACATTCTGCCCTGTATTTATCACTAATACAGTCATAGAATCAGACAGCATGAAAACAGGAGCAAACACACAAAGCGCTGAAGGAACTCAGCAGGCCAGACAGCATATATAGAGGGAAATGGACAGTCCATATCGTGGGTTAAGACCCTTCCCTTTGGCCCATTGGCCCAATGGCCCATGCTGACCAAAACTCCTATATGAATTATTCTCATTTGTCCATGATTGGCCCATATCGTCTAAACCATTTATATCCACCTACTGTCCAAATATTGTTTAAATGTTTTTAACATACCTGCGTCCAACACTTTTTTTTAGAAATTCATTCCATATATTTACCACTTTTGGATGAAAATGTTGCCTCTCGGGTTCTTATTCAATCTCTCACATCCCATGTCCTCTACTCTTGATTCACCAATTCTGGATAAGAGACTGCGTGTATTCACCCCATCTATGCACCTCATGATTTTACACATCTCTATAAGATCACCACTCATTCTTCTATGCTTCAATGAGTAAAGACTGAGCCAGCTCAAAACTCTCTTCATAAGTCAGATCATGGAAATATCCTTATAAACCTCATCTACACTCCTTGCATCTTAATGGTATCTTTCTTATTGCCGAGTGGCGGAAGTAGTGGGTAGATTGCTGCTTATAGGAGCTGTGCACGTAATTTGACCTCTGTGTTTTCTACATTATGCAACTCAGGAGATGGAAAATGCTTTTTAAATGCAAGTCTGTTTCCCTTAACACTATTATAAGGCATCCTCTACTCATTTCTCCAACATTTGTTTATCTGCTCTGTTGCAGGTGATCCTGGCAGTTGGCTTTCTTGAGTGCAGCCTGATTAGAGTTAGATATCAAAAGGCTACTTATCTCCTCAGAAGTAAAAGATTGATTTCTTCCCAGGGCACTTCACATGAAGCTCTGAACATGTACAAGTTCTGAGTATGTGCCATATTTTTCAAAACATATTTGTAAAGGAAATAGTCAAGACACTGAAATGCACTCAGTGGCCATTTTATTAGGTACACCTGTATACCTTCTTGTTAATACAAATATCTAATCAGCCAATCATGTTGCTGTAACTCAATTCATAAAAGCATGTAGGTGTTGTCAAAAGGTTCAGTTGTTGTTCAGACCAAACATCAGAATGGAGAAGAAAAGTGATCAATGTGATTGTTGGTGCCAGACAGGATGGTTTGAGTATCTCAGACACTGCCGATCTCTTGGGATTTTCACACACAACGATCTCTAGAGTTTACTGAGAATGATGCGAAGAACAAAAGCAAACTGGGTGAAAATACCTTGTTAGTGAGAGAGGTCAGAGGAGAATGGCACAACATGTCAAACCTTGAAGTGGATAGGCTACAGCAGCAGATGACCACAAACACACATTCAGTGGACAGCAGGTTTCCCAGTGATACACTAGTTTGTCATAAAGCGCTCAGAATACAACAACTAACCATTCATAAAATGCCTTACAACAGGGATCGAAACCAGATTCGATGTCATCAAGAAACATTTGAACTCAAATCTGTGAATAAAATCATAAAACTTATCATCTTGTTTTGAGTGCTGGAAGTAACTAATTAACTTTTAGACTGTGGGCATGTCCTTGGGAATGACAGACTTTTTGTGTTTTTTAATAACTCTGCAAAACCTCTCGTATCATAGCAACAAAGCCATCATTAGCAGTAACCAGGAGCAGGTACATGGGGCCCCATGCAGGGGCACAATTTTCTTTCCTCCATAATCATTCTGCATGGTAAGTACAGATAATTCTGCAGGCATGTAACTGATACTTTTCATGTGCTTCCCCAAAAGAAGACAGATTTAAATTATAATACATGCTTCTGCAAGTAACCTCATTACCATCACATTGCCCCAAATTATATAAATAGAGAAGCATTATGTTGGAAAATATTTGCAGCTGTTTCACAACTATTCTTTCCTTATTTTAATTTAAATTTCATTCCGTTAAGGCTTTATGCTAATTTTCTGATCTTTTACTGTTTACAACTTTCTTTTTTTTGATGTTCCTTTTTTTTTTCTGGCTGTTTTCACGTATTTTGGGAGTTTAATAAGCTCCATTGGTTGAAGGGAGAAAAGTGATGTGTTCTTATGTGAAAAACTGGAGGAAGCTGCTTCCCACATTGTCCTGAAATTCCCAGCCTCTAAACTTTAGAGTCTAAAGCATCCATCGATGGCTACCACAAATGCAGGAAATTTTACAAAAGACGTGTGTGTTTAATATGACTCTTCACAAGCAGTAATCTTTAAATTTTATTACATGCTTCTGCAGGTAACTTCATTGACGACAGTGTCCCAATCTTTCTTTCCTTCTACACTTCATGTGCTGCAAACCCCATCCCAGGAGGACCTACGTACACATTAACAGTAGGTTTCCCAAGCACAGTTGGTCAGCCCCCCTCTTGGAACATTTTAAATTGTGCTTTGGCTGTTTCCATAGGAATGGTACCAACATCATCTTCTCCGTGGATTGTCACCTTGTCGTGGTGGAGAAGCTTGTGTGGTCCTGTGATCCCGAGAGCAATGTCGTCTGGAGCTATGCTCCTGGTAGGGTCACCCATGGCGGTAAGGTCAAGGGTGAGGTCCCTGACAAAGAACAACCCAACCAAGACCTCATCGGTGGAACAGGCAGACGAAGTTACTTTGAACTCAACGGCTGTGAAGGTGGATGAAGGCTGCAACAAATCCATCAGCTCCAATCGTCATGGTTTCCATGTCATTGGAATTAGTTGGTTGATTTGTGAAGTATCGTGTGCTTCTTGGAGTGCAACATCAAGTACACGTTAAACAAATACACGCACAGGCGTCTTCACTCTGTGGGCCACTTCTTCAGAATGAAGACCATCATCCTTGACCTCGAGGGATAGCCACGACGACGACGACCAACATCATAACTGCTGTAATTCTGAATTAAAGTCCTCTTCATCACCATGCCCCTCATCCTGCCCCCATCTCTCCATCATATTACTTCAGCTTAGCAGAATGAAAGAAAATGTTCTCTTTTTGTTGTTACTAGATGATGTCAGTTTGAACCAGCAAGGCAGTGCAACATGAAATTTATTGTGTTACTTTTCCTGAATATCATTCACAAACCTGATGGGAGAAATACTATAAGGTAAATTAATATCCTGTTTTCTGATCAACATCATCATCTCCTAGATGTGTGAAAACAAATAACTATGTTTAACACTTTCTGTATCAAACAACTGAATAATGTCTTTAGGTAAAGCCCCTGTTGTGGGATGGAAGCTTCAAATATTCTCCTCAAGAGAAGAGACACAAATCAATTAAATCTGGAGAATGTAGGAAGTATCCACAGTGCATGCTGAAGTTTGGCCGACTCAAATTCTGGATCATTGCTGAGTCGCCTCTTGTCTCCAGACTGATCAAGCATTGTCTGGTTGGGTTCTCCACTGTTAAAAATACAGCTCAGAAACAGGCCTTTCAGCCACAATGTTGTGCCAGTTTAATTAACCTAGTAATTAAATGCCTATCTAAACTAATCCCTTCACAATGTCCATAGCCCTCCATTCACAGCACATTCGTGTGCCTATCTGCAAGCTTCTTAAATGCCTCTGTCATATCTGCCTCCACTACTACACCTGGCAACACATTCCAGGCACCACCATTCACTCTACAGAAACCATGTCCTGCACATCTTGTTTGAACTTAACCCCTTCACCTAAATTTCATGCCTTCTAGTATTACGCATTTTGACTGTGGCAAAATGCTACCAGCTGTCTATTTACAATATGTCTCTCATAATCTTATCACAATCAGAATCAGGTTTAATATCACTGGCATATGTGAAATTTGTGGTCTTTGCAGTAGCAGTACAATGTAGTATAATAATATAAAATAAAAATTACAGTAAGTATATATATCAAATAGTCAAATTAAAAGTAGTGCAATAATAGAAACAATAAAATAGTGAGGTAGTGTTCATGGGTTCAAAGTCCATTCTGAAACCAGATGGCAGAGGGGAAGAAGCTGTTCTTGAATCGCTGAGTGTGTGCCTTCAGGCTTCTGTACCTCCTACCTGATGGTAACAGTGAGAACACGGCATGACCTGGGTGATTGGGGTCCTTAATGATGGGAAAATCCTGTTTCCATATAGCATACCTAACTGGTATCATTCAGATTTTACAATACTAAGGCTCTAACAAAGAATTGACTCTGGACTTCAACAGCTAGCATGCTGCTCTTGGCATTTTTTTTCTCTTACTCATGTATGAAAGTCACTAGATTGCCATTAAACATTTGAGGCATTTTAGTCTATGTGAAGCAAAAATGTGTGGATGCATTACTACTGCGGATCTTGCTTATCACATGACCGTTTCATCTTTTAGTCCTGGAGAGCTTGGCTATTGGCTAAGGTAAATACCTAATCCTGATGCATGGACATCCATCCTCATTTCCAGTTTCCAGATATTGGCTTCCAATAGCAGTCCTGTTAAGTATCTCCAACATTAAATGAATTTCTGATTTCAGCAAAACAGAAGGACCTCGACAGCTTGTACTGTGCAGCCCATTCTGATGCTCTGTAAATCCAATCTTCCCTGCCAGTCCCAACAACGTCCAAGCATTTAATCCAAGTCAAAATGCGAAAGCTGATCAGAGGAGTCCCATCATGAGTTGAATGGATGATCAGTTAGGGTTGAAATTCAGAAATTGAGATACTCAGAATTTAAAATAAAAACAAAAGAAACTTGGAAGTACTCACTAGGCCAGGCTGCATGTGTAGGAATAGAATCTATCTACACTGTCCTTTGGATAGATTTGATAGCCGGTCACAATGCTTCCGTAGTCAGTTAAAAGAAAATAGAGTTAACGTTCAGGTCAAAGACACTTTGCCAGAACTCTGAAACTCTGTTTCTCCCCTCACAGATGTAGTTTGACTGGATGAGTAGTTCCACCATTCCTTGTTTTTATTAAGGGCCGGAATTTGCTGCCGTTGTCGTGCTGTAGCTTGTTTTCCTGCTTTTCTTTATACCGTCTGCATTTTGCCATGGAAGCTCCATTGAAGTTGATCCATATTACCACCTTATTGTCAGCCTTCACTGTACATTCATTCTCTGTTACCCTAACACTACATTCTGCATGCTCTTATTCCTTTTCCCTTTATATTACCAACATGTACTTCTATTTGAAATTACCTCTATGCACGGCATGCAAAATAAACCTATTCATAGTACCTTGTACATGTGACAGTAATAAACCAATTGCCATGATTTACATGTCAGTAATTTTAACCCACACTGGTGTGTCAAATGCCCGTAGTTTAATGTCCATGCTGTTCCGAAAGAAGGTGGTCCGGAAGGATTTTACAGCTACTTAAAACCAACACAGAAAGCTCTGGCAATACTCATAAAGTACCACACATCTTCTATAGAGAGAGGGAAACGAAAAGTTAACTTTTATAGTCAGCAACCCTACATCAATGATGTGAAAACAAGCTGAAGACAAGGGGAGAGGATGAGAGAATAAGGAAATATCTGTGATAGGATGGAGACCGAGGTTAACGAGGTAAGTTTATTTTAAATGTCGGCATTTGGAGGGAACAAAGAAACAAAGTAATGCTGGAGCAGTGTAATGCAGAACTTTGATTACAGCAGTTGATAAAAATCTAAAATATAAGAGAATTCTCGAGATACTAAGCAGAACAGCAGTTAATAAATTAGAGTTAATAAATGAGTTAATATCATTGCTAGATGACCTTACACTAGAGCTGATTAATTCTGTCACAAAGAGGAAGGGCAGGTTACCCGAAATGGGTAAATATATTAATGAGTTCCAAGATATGCTGTGTGCCCAGATGAGTGGTATTCCTCATCCTCATTCTCTACTAATAACAGCTGGAATATATAACCCCATCTGCATATTGAGGTCCTTTTTATGTCATGTGGATGAGAAAAAGAAACATGGATGGTAGTTTGCCTCCGAGGTGCCGGGGTCCGCGATATCTCTCAATGTGTCCACAATATCCTGAAAATGGAGGGTGAGCAGTCAGAAGTCATGATACATATGGGTTACAACGCTGTAGGTAGAAAAGGGAGGAGGTCCTGAAAATAGAATGCAGGGAGTTAGGAAGGAAGCTGAGAAGCAGGACCTCAAGGGTAGTAATCTCGGGATTGCTGACTGTGCCACGAAACAATGAGGATAGAAATAAAATAAGGTGGCAGATAAATGCGTGGCTGAAGAATTCGTGAGGGGGCAAGGATTCAGATTTCTGGTTAATTGGGACCTCTTCTGGGGCAAGTGTGACCTGTACAAAAGGGAAGGGTTGCACTTCAATCCGAGGGGGACCAATAATTTTGCAGGCAGGTTTACTGGAGCTATTAGGAGTGGTTTAATCTAATATGGCAGGGGGATGGGAACCAGCATGATCGAGCTGAGGATGAACCAGCAGGTTTACAAGTACATGATGAATGTAACAGGAACGTAAGGAAGGACAAGCCAATGATTGAGTACAAATGCCTCCAAATAGTAGCGAAGATGTGGTGTTGAGATTGCAAAGGGAGCTGGAAAAGTCATGCAACAAGGGTAATGACACAATTGTAATGGTGGACTTGAACATGTCAGGGGATTGGGAAAATTAGGTTGGTGTTGGATTGGAAGAGAGGGAATTTGCTGAATGTCTACAAGATGGCTTTTTAGAGCAGCTTGTGCTTGAACCTACTTGGGAAAAGGCTATTTTGGATTAGATGTTGTTTAATTACACAGATCTTATTAGGGAGCTCAATGTAAAGAAATCCTTAGGAGACAGTGATCATAATATGATTGAATTCATACTGCAATTTGAGAGCGAGAAGCATAAGTCACATGTATAGTATTGCAATGGAATAAAGAAAATTACAGAGGCATGAGAGAGGAGCTTGCCCAGGTGGATTGGAGGAGAATACTGGTGGGGATGGCAGCTGAGCAGAGATGGCAGAAGTTTCTGGGAATAGTGCACAAGGCACAGGATAGATATGTCCCATAGAAGTTCTCCAATGACAGGGGTAGGCAACCATGGCTGACAAGGGAAGTTAAGGTCTGCATAAAAGCTAAGGAAAGGGCATATAAGGCAGCAAAAATGAGTAGGAAGTTGGATGATTGGGAAGCATTTAAAATCCAACAAAAGCAACTAAAAAAGCCATAAGGAAAAAGATAAAATATGAGGGCAAACAAGCCAATAATAAAAGCAGGATACTAAAAGTTTTTGAGTTATATAAAGAGTAAAAACCAGTTGAGAGTTGATATTAGACCACTGGAAAATGATGCTGGTGAAATAGTAATGGGGGA